>NW_023659888.1:0-20392 GCF_015228065.2 Penaeus monodon | reverse complement strand
TGAAAAAGTCGGGTTTCCCTGAAACCATGAAAAAAATGAAAATTAATAAAAAAGGGTCACACAGGGATGGGCAAGGTTCCATTTTAAACCAAAGGGGTGTTTTTGAAAAAGTAAAAAACTCAGAGAGAAAAAAAACTTTTTTAGAGTTAATTTTCCCACCCCCATTTAAAATTTAAAAAATATGGAGTTCCCCCAAAGGGATGTTAATTTTAGATTAGCCCCCCCCCAGAATGTTTGTTTTTTGTGTTGGCCAACAACCAAGAATCAAGGAAGAAAAAAACGGCCCATTAATCTTACAATCCAGATGGGTTTTTTTTTTTGAGGGGGGGCCCCCCAATAAGAAAGAAATTTTTTTTACCGAGAGTAAAATAATAAAACAAATTTTAACACAAAAATCCCGGGGCCCAAAGGGATCCGTTCGGAAAAAAATTTCGGCCTTGCGGCCCCCCCCCTAAAAAAAATTTGGGGAAATCTTGCTTGACTGTTTGCCTACTGTACATTTGGGAGGTCCATGCCCGAACCCTCCGATTGGTTGGACCTGGCCCCCCCAGGGAAAAAAATTTAGGGGGGCAGTCCTTCCCACCTGTTGCCCCCTTTAAAGTCTGTGAAAGGGCAAAATAATGGGGTGGCTACGGGCAGTCCACGAGCCAAACCTAATGGAAAACCCCGACCCCCGAAGGCAGTTGGGTAAAACCAAATTTTCCCTGGTTTTGTGTTTAAAACCAAACCTATTGGCCCAAGAGCCGCGGTGTTGGGGTGAAAAAAAATCCCCGGGGGAAATGGTGGGGGGGGTGGGGGGGGTTCCCAAGGGGGCCCCCGTGGTGCAGGGAGTGGGGGGAAAGGTCCAATGGAATCACCCTTTGAGTGGGCAGGGGTTATAAGAATTGTGGGTAATTCCTTATTTTGTTTTTTTTTAAAAGGAAAATGTGGATTTTAATTTATTTTTCTATTACCAGTTGGAAACCCCCCCGTGGCTTTTTGTTTTTTTCCAACGGGGTTTCCCCCAAAAAAATGTCCCCCCCAAAAAAAAAAAACCCACCCGCTTCAGCGAGGGGCCCGGAGTTCCAATTTTTAATATCAACCTCGTTTTTTGGACCCGGAAAAGGTTTTCGTTTTTCCAAGCTACCAAACGGGGGAAAGGGTCAGCTCTCGCCTCCCTCCCGGGGGAATTCGGGTGGTGAGCTAACCGACGCGGTAAAAGGGTTCCCCCCCCTCTGGGCCCCCTTCCCGGGGGAGTTTTTCGTGGTTTCAAGCGCCCCAGCGCAAATAGGTTCAACCCTCCCGCCTCCCCCCTTTCCCGGGCAGCTTTGACCCCGGGGGCCTCCACCGGGCCCGTTTTTTTTTGACCCTTTTGACAAGCCCCCCGTAAAAGCGGCTTTCCCGTCCGTAAGCGTGTTTTTGTTTCACCCCCTTTTTTTACGGGTGTTTTTTTTTTTGGGCCGTCCCTGTCAGCCCCCACTGTACTAGAAGGTACCCCATGCCCTTTTTTTATAAGTCCCTGGGTGCAAGCGGGGGCCCCCCGTTTTTTCCCAATCCTTTTCTGGCATGCCAACACGACACAACCACCCCCCCGAAGAAAAATCCGCCCTCGACCCGTTTAGAAGAAAAATGTCCGGAAAAAAAAAAAAAAAAAAACACGAAAGTACACGTTTTTTGGGCCCCTTTTCTTATTTTTCTTTTTTTCCCTTTTCCTTTTTTTCCCATTTAACTGTTTTTTTTTTTAAGCCCGTTTTTTTGTTTTTTTTTTTGTTGGTTTGGGTGAAAAAAGGTGCTAAATTGAAAAGCAAAATGGCCAACGTTCCCCTTCCCACTAATTTCTTTTCCCCCTCAAAATTCGCAATTTCCGTGCGATCGGGTATTTTTGATCAATAAAAAGGGGGAAATTCGTTTTTTAGTTTTGTTTATTTTAAGTATTAAATTTTTTTTTTTCTCTCGTTTTTTTTTTTAGAGAAATTTTTTTTTGTTTTTTCATCTTGAAAAAACGAAATTTTAAACGCGTTCGTTTTTTTTTTTATCTTATCCACGATAACAATTTTTCATTTTTTAATCTCGTTCCTTTAACCCCCCGCGGCCCACCCCTGGACCCCCCTTTCCCTTTTTTTTCCCTTTTGCGGCCCCACTTTGGATTAGAAAAAAAGGTTTAATTTTCCCTTGTCTTGACCTTGCCCTTTCCCACTTTCCTCTTTTTTTCCCCCGGTCCCGGTTGGCGGCTTTGGGTAGGGTTTTCAAGTTGAAACCCCCTTGGTTCCCCCCCCAAATTTTGGAAAGGAAAAAAACAAAAATCATTGTTAAATTTTTGTTTTTTTTTTTTGGGTGACACGTTTTTTTCTAATCGGCGCTAGAGCGAAGCAGGTAAACCAAAATTTGGGTATTTATTTGGATTTAAGCGGTAGGATCTTTCCACCATATAAATAGGGGGCACAGGATTTGCCCGATTTTTTCCCCCCCGGGGTTTTGGGCCCCGTAAACCCCGCTAAAAAAGATTCGGGCCCGCCTCCGTCGTTCGAAAGTAGGTGCAATAAACCCAAAGTTTTTTTTTTCCGTTCGGAAACCTTTTTGGGAGTCAGTGGGGGGGGGACCCCGGTTTATGTCCGTTAATTAAATGTAGGACCTGGGGTTTTTTTTAAAGCTAGAATCTTTTTTTCCCGCTTTATTTAAAAATCCACACCCTTTTCTCCCCCCTCCCCCAAAGCCCCCTTGCCAGGGTTTTTTTTTTGGGTACCCCCCAAGCGGTTTTTTGTGGTGATTTCGTGAAAAAATTTTTATTATTCCTTCGGGAAATTTTTTGGCGAGGCCCCCCATTTAACAGATACCGCAAAAAAAGAACAGCCAAGGGAAAATTTTATATTTCCCTGGCTCAGTTCCCTTCCAGTCCAAATAACGGCATTTGGGGAAATAGGAATCCCCCTTTTTGAATTGTTTTTTATTGAAATTTCTGACGTCCCCAAGCTAAAAACCATGTAACCCTCGGCAAAGTTTCCAGATTTTCTGACCCCCGAGATTTTGGCTTTGATAAAAAATTGGCCGAATTATTTTTTTTCATGTTCCCAAACCCATTTCTTTTCATGCGTTTCCATTCTGTTCGCATAATCAATTAAAATGTTGAATTCAAGGGTTGGTAGTTTTGAAAATAATCCGTAAAATAGCTAGCATTTGCCCTTAATTTTTACTTTCATTTTTTTTTTTGTTATAGTAAAACGCTAATTTTTCGGTGTTTTTTTGTGATTCCCCTTTTCTCTGTGTTGAGGGTCACCCCCCCTTTCCCCCTCTCCATTAAACGATAGCTGTCCACTCACCCCACGCCAATACACCACAAAAACACATTCAACTCCAACCCCCCACACACAAGGTAAAAAGACACCTGGACCCTTTTTTTCCATTTTTTCCCTTAGTGGCCGGCGTTAAAGATTTTTTTATCCTCTTTAACCCCTGCCAAATTTTTTTTGTCTGTCCTTTTGGTCCTGTTTAAAAATTTTTTTTCCCAATCTTTTCTTTATCTGTTGGGACGACAGGGTTTTTTTTCAAATAGATCTTCGCGGAAATCGCCGATTTTTCCCGTTTCCCTTTAATTTTATTTCCTCCATATCTTATCAGAAGATGGTTTGGTATTTCAAATAGGTCTTAAATGCGGACCCGCTTAACTGGGAAAAACCCATCCCCCCCTTTCCTTTCTTTTTTTTCCCCTTTCCTTTTTAACCTTTTTGTGGAAAAAATAAAAAAAACAAAAATGAAAAGAAAAACGAAAATAAAAAAATTTTTAAAAACCCAACATTAAAAAAACCGAAAAAAAATTGTTTTTAATAATAACCGGCCTAGTTGGTAATTAACCACCCCATCCTTTCCCCCTTGTTTTGCCCTTTTTTTTCTTTTTTTTTCCCCTACTCTGGCCCCTTACGTGTTAAATGATCTGGCTCCCCGCCCTTTTATATTTGCAGTCGACCCGCCCCAACGCACCCGAAAGGAAGGAGGCCCCCCTTTAGGATTCCTGTTTTAAAAAAAGGCCCGCCCCAATCGAAGATCGCCCCATAACCCCCCCCACGGAACCAGGATTTTTTTCGTCCAGAAAAAAAGGTGTTTTTTCCCTGCCCAGAACTCCCCCCCCGTACATCCAGCAAAACCAGCACCTTTTGCCGCAGGAAAAAATCCAGTCCCCCCAGAAAATTGCCTGTGGCCTGGCGGGGCGCCTGCAACCGTCCCCAAAACTTTCCAAAGGGAAAGCCCGTAGCGCAGATATCAGCAACCCCCGAGAATGCCCCCCCCCCCCCCGCCCCCCGACCCCCTTTAGACCCGGGAAACGAAAGATTACGAGGAGTTGGTGGGACGCCCGGAGAAGGACCTGGACGAGAATCCCTGGTGGGGAGGAACGTTGGGGCCCGAGGACGCCCGGCCCGAAGTTTAGGGCCCGGGGCCCCCGGACTACGAGGAGGTTTTCCCCCAAAGAGAACGAACCCTGGAAAGCCCCAAAGGGGGGGACCTGTTGCGGGGATTTTTTTCCGGGAAAACGTGTTGGGAAAATATCGAGGACGAAGCCAATTTTTACAACCAAGGGACCAGGAGGTGAGGACAAACTTTGGACGAGCAAGCCCACGAAGTTTAAAACCCAGGACGACGCACAGAAAAACGGAGGGACGAACCAGCCCAAGTTATAAAATAAACCCTCGAGGCAAGTGGGTTGGGCCGAAGCAAAAAATAAGATGTTGGGAAATAATTCTATTTTCTGTTTTTACAGGTGGGTGGGAATAATTTTCTATTTTTCTATTTACCAGTAAAAACCCCCACGTGGGCCCCCTTGTTTTTTCCACGTGGAATCCAATGTCCCAATAAGAAAAAAACCCCCCCCTCAGCGGGGGGGCGGAGGGTCCACATTTTTTTATCTGACCCCCCATTTTGACCCGGATTTTTTCCCCGTTGCTAAAGCTACCACCCGCACCTAAGGTCCCACTCCGCCCCTTCCCCCCTTCCGGGCAAAGCTGACCTTTGACCCTCCGCGCGGCCCCGATTAATAAAACTAAAACAGAAATGTCCCTTTTGTGGGTTTTTTTTTTTATACTGCGTGGTATCAAACCCCTCTCAGAAATAAAGAAAGTCAAGCCAATTTAACCCAAATTACCCAATACCCCCTGGCAAGCCAATTGTAAATTTGGGGTTTTTTCTTTTACCCCTTTTTAAAAGGGGGTTTTTTGGCTTTTTCCCACCAGGTTTTTCTACAGAGTGTTTGGAGTAAAGGGGGGGACCAGGAACCTCTGTGGTATGAGCTGTAAATAGGAATATGGGGCATCCGAAACGGGGTAGAGTCTCTGGGTGTGTGTTGGTTTTAGGGCTGTTTTAAGTAGTCCTTTGGACACAGCTTATCTTAAACTTTTTTGAACAAAAAAAGCTAAGGCCAGATCCACTTGTAGATAAATGGAGTTTGGGTTCTGAGCTTAAAAAATGTCCCACGGAAAGGTGAAAGGGCCGATGTGTGGTCGGGAGGGTTCTGGGAAAAAAATTTTTAGATCGAAAGGTCTGTTTTAAAAGTCCACTAATACTCCTCTTTCTCTACTTTTGGTCAAACCCACTTCAGTAGTTCCCCTGATTTGTGGGCGATGCTAAAGGGTTCAAAGTCGTTGAGTTACAATGTCCGGATAACGCATCATAAAAGAAAAAAGTCAGATGGAAGTGCAATGAAAGTGTCGGATCTTTGGGAAACTCAAAAATAATTTTTCAGTTACGAGAAAAAAAAAAGTTTGGGGGGGGGGGGTAATTTCACTACAATAAAAATTTTAGCAATTGTTTTCCACCTGGGGTTTAAACAAAAGGGACCGGGACACATGTTGGAAGAGGTTCCAGTTTTGTATTCTGGGATGGCAAAGGGGAAAAGATTCAGGGGGCCGGTTGTGGAAAAAAAGGGAATGTCGAGGGGCGGAAAAGGGAGTGTTGCAGGTGGAGGGTGAGGGGGTGGTGGCAGTGTCCAGCTGTGGAGTTTAGTAACGTGCGGTGTCGAGGGTGGTAAGCCCCCCCCAAAACAGAAGCTGCCTTTGGGGCTTAAAGGGTTTTTCCAGTGATTCTGGCCCTCCTGGTTGCACCAAAGGTCTATTGAAGAGGGGGATTGCCACCCACCCCCAGGTTCAATTTCCATCCTTGGGGGGGACCAGGGGAGAAGCCTTCTCCCACGTGTGTTTTTGCCGTACGTGGGCGTCCCTATATTTACCAGAAAGACAGGGAGTTCCCTGGGAGGTTTGGAAGGCGATTGCTTGCTCCGCTGTGCCTTTGCAGCTAGCAAAACATCTATTTTTCTGGTTTAGAAGGGGGGTGGGGCTTTGATGGAAAGGGCTCGGGTCAAAGTCAGTCCAGGCTGGTTCAAAATATGGTTTAGGGTCAAAGGCAGGCACTGGTTTCAGTTTCGGTTAGTGCAATAGGCCCCCCCGCGAGTTGGCCCATTAGTTACTGCAATTAGTGGCGCTTGGCATATTTTTTTCTCAATTACCCCTGTGGGGGCTGTTTGGGGGGATTTTTGAGGCCCCAAAAACTATAGCTTCCCCTGTTTTGTGGGAAAATCCATGGTTGGGGTGGGGTGGGTGAGGGAAATGAAGATTTCTAAATTTTGTTATGATTACTATAAATTTTTAAAAAGATCTAAGCTCTCTCCCTGACGAAAAAACTTATGCAATTTCCCTGCCCCATTCCCTCTGGGAAAACATCAACGTTGTCTTCCTCTGGAAACCCTTTCCAGCTTCCAAAAAGGGCAAGAATGGGGAATCGCAATGGTTCCCGTGATCCCAAAACCATGTAAGGGAAGAAAAAAGTCCTCCCTCAAATCAATTTAAGGGGAAATTCTTACCTGGTAAAATATGAGAGGTATTTTTTCATATAGTTGGAGTTACCTAGTTTTGTTGAAGACCATTAATGGTGTATCAATTCATGGGATTTTTGATAGTTTTCGAAAGTAACATCGAAAAAAAAATAGTATTGTTTAACATGAATCCTCGGCATCCACCCCACAGCGAGATAGTTAGCTTGATAGTTGGAGGTTCGTCCCCACCAGATGGGAGAGTGGACCATCTGCGTTGCTATATGCGGGACCAATTTCCTGGGGCTCAAAGTTTTCATGTTCTCCCACAAAAACAAAAACCCTCAATCAGTGTAAAGGGGAATTGGTCTTTTTCCCAAAGGGAACCTGATGAGGATTATTCTGAGGGAGGAAAATTTGTTAGAGGGAAAAACTAGAGGAATTTTTAATGTAGTGGGCAGTAAAAAAAAAACACGTTTTTAAAGAAAGTTTGTTGAGGTTTGGAAAAACAGTCGACCCACACAGCTCCTTCCAGAATCAGTTAAGTTGGGCATGGTACCCACCTCAAGGTTAAAAGCCATATGTGGCCCCAACCCTATGTGGTGGCTTTTCCCACTGCCCAGGGTTATTGGGGCAATGGAAGCCAAAAACTCTTGCTGTTTTTAAAGGAAAAAAGGGGGGACATCCAAGAGTATGTGTAAAAAAAGTTGGTGGTACAAAACCCCACGTCCATCAAGGGAGATGGGGGACAAACTGTCCCCATATTGCTGCTAACCACTGCAAAAGAAAAAGCTCATGAATCTTTCATCAAAAAGCAAAAGTAAAAAAGATACAAAAATTTTGTAAAAAAAAGAAAAGTATTGGGTAAAACAAGGGAGCAAGGAGATTGGGATTGGATTGATATTTTTTAAAATTATTCTGGCGCGTCAACAGCTAAGTCATTTTACGGCCGAATACCGTTGTTAAACAGAAATTTTATTAAAAGTTTTTTTTTTTTTAAAACTTTTTTAAAAAAATCTGTCCAATATATATGTGCTCTCTTTTATCATATAAATAACCCAAATTAAAATCAAAGGGCTAAATAATTTAATACTCCCTAATTAAAATAAAAATTTAACATTGCCAATAAACCTTAAATGGTGCATATTTTTTTAAATTTTTTTTATTTAAAAAAATCAATTAGTCCCCCCCCCCCCTCCCCTTAAGGAAACCCTAAATAAGAAACACCCCTCCTATGTCCCCTCCCCCCACAAGTCCCTTCCCCACCCAATACATTCTTTTCCAGTGTAATATGGGGGGAAAGAAACAGTTTTTACATTACTTTCTTTTGGGTACTTGATAGTGTTTTTTGTCAAAACTCCCTTTCCCACTAACATGTGGCGATTGTTTTTTTTGTTTTAGCCTTTTTTCATTTTTGGCCAATCCCCTCACAAAATTTGCCCCGATTTTTTTTAGCCCATCATCGCCCCCCCCATGAGGGTCCCCAGTCCCCCCCTTGTGTGCCCGAATTCCCCTTAGCCTTTTGGGTTTTTTTAATGGCAACTTTTTCCCACTTTTTTTTTTCGGTTTTTGGATGGGGATTGCTAGTCCACCCAAACTGCCAGGTTCCCCATCCTCCCTTAATCATCTCGGCCCATTTTTATTTTTCGGGAGGAATATGCCCCCCCCTCCCATTGTTTGTTTCCCCCGCCCAGTTTAATCGCGAAAGAAACCCAAACCTCCCTGAAAAATGCTGGGTTTTTTTTTTTCAGGTTTCGTTGGGGGGGGGGTGGGAGGAGGAAAAAAAAAACGAGGCAATCCAACACGGCCCCTTGAAAAGCGGGCCAAAGCTGGGCCCTTTAGCCCTTTCCCCCCTGATCCAGCCCCGCTCATTTTCCCCAACTGACAACCCAACCAGGCGCTTTGGGCCACCACCCCAGAAAAAAGTTTTTATTCTTTTTTTTTTAACGTGTTTTTTTGACCCATCATTTGGGGCAGCCCAATCCCTTGAAAACCCCTTCCCTCCAACTAACTGGATGTTGAATGAATTTTTTACTTCTTGATTTTGCTTGCAAAGGCCACTACAGAAATCCAATATATCACAAAATTATAAAAATGGTTTTTTTCAATAAGAATCCTAAAGTCCCCATCCTAACGGCCTGCAAAGGGATGGGGGCCATGTAAACCTCCCCCCTGCCAGTGGAAATATTCCGAGGCTTTGCCCTTAAAGAAAAAGACCCTGCCAAATCAAGTCCTTTCCTTTCCTGCCCTCAACTGCCCTGCAAAAAGCCCCCACCACCATTTGTCATAGATTTCGAACCATTCTGTATATATTTGTGCGGTGTCCCCCCCCACGAAAATCCCTTGGTTAAAAACCTGTTTAGAAAAATGTGCTGCCAGAAAATCTCTCTCGAACCCTTTCTTCCTTCCAGAATCTCTTTCCCCCCCCTGTTTCCCATTCACTCGACCAAAAAAATCCGCTCGACCTTGAATTAATCCCCCAAGGGGGAAATTGGGGGAAATTCCCACACCAACCCCAGCCCCCAGAACCCCTTAGGTGGGGAGAAACTTTAAATTTTAAAGTTTTTTTTTTTCCTTTCTACAAGATTCCCCCCCCCCTCCATTCCCCTTCCTTACCATAGGGACATCGGCTATCCTCAAAAGTGGGGTTTTGAAACAAAAACCAATTCTGGGAATTTGTAAGGGAATCCCCTAATCCTTTTTTTGTAGTCCTCGGTTAAAATAGTAAAAAAATCCAGGTTTCCAATGTTTTAATTTCCCCCCCCGGTGGGTCAAATTGAAAAAAAGAAGGTGGGTTCTTCCCCCTCCCTCCTCGCATAAACAGGGGAAATCCCACAAAAGTGAAGAACCTTGGGAACGCCCCCCAGTAAAAAACCAGATTTCTGATCGCTTCATTATGAAACTCGAGTCCCCCCCAACTCCCTGGAAAAACAGTGGAGTTTGCAGATGAATAAGCCCCGTTTACATCCAAATAAAAAGTTCAAGCTTAACTAACCGAAAAAAAATAAGCCTCGTCAAAAAAAAGCGTAGAAGCGTTTTTTTTTTTTGTGCGGTCCCCCCCTGCCAAAAAAAAACCCCAAGGATAAAATTTGAAAAGAAACCCCGCAAAATTAACTAAAAGTGCTTTTTTGTTTTGTAAGCCTTCCCTTTTTTAACTGTTTTTTTTGAATGTGAGCCACCCATGTAAGTCCCTTTGAGTCCCCCCCCCAAAAATTAGACCCCAAAGTAACTTTTTCAAACCCTCCTTGGAACAATTGCAGTGGGGTTTTCTCCCTAAAATCGAGGGAAGGTGGGAACTTTCCCCTCCGTGTTTTGGGAAAAGGTTAAAAAGCAATGGTCCTTTGCTTTGAAAATTTTGGGAAAAACCCATTGGAATATTGTTTTGCCCACCTTGTAAACAAACTTGAATTTTATGTGCAGTCCCCCCCCCCCCCTTCAGAATGCCCGTCCTTATTTCCCCCACCTCCCTGTAAGCTTTTTCCTCCCCCCTGAGCAGTCAAAAACAGTGTTAAAGTTCCATCCCATACAGATTACAATGAGAAAAGCAAGCACTGGAACAAACCTTTTTTTATAATGTGCCATTTTTATTAAAGCAAATGGCCAAAACAGGGGGTCCCCCCCAACTTTTACGGACACCTCCCCTTGGTGGGGACCCCTTTTTCCCCAGCTTGGGGTGTTCCTTTTTTTTCCGCCAGGTTTTATATAAAACAACCCCTGTTTTTTTTTTATTTTTGTTTCCCCCCACCAGAAACCCTCTTAAAATTTTGGTTTTTTTCCTGTTTAGCAAAAAGGGGAAGACTTTGTAAATGAAAGGTAGGTATTGCCCACTTTCCCCCCCCCTCCCTTTAAACCATGTCCCCCCATAAACAGGCCGTTCAATGGTTAATGCCATCCTTTTTCCAAGTAAAAGTTGTAATCACTAAAGCCCTTTTTTCAAGGTCCCAAAGAAGAAAAAAACGGGGGGCCTAAAAACTGTTTGACCCGGGTTCCCCCGCTTTGTGCACGAAAAGGGAATTCCCCACTTTATAGACCCAGTTTCCCCCCATCCCTCCAACAAGTGGGCAGTTCCCTGTTTTGGTCCGAATTCCCTTCAATTTTTTTTTCTAAGCCATATTGATATGGGGCCAGCATAACGGTTTTTTCTTTTTCCTAGCAGCCCTGGGTCCAAACCCCTGAAAAAGTTTTTTACCATTTGTTTCCCTCCATCCAACTTGCAGATGCCAAAGCTGTGGGGGAGAAGAAAAAATTGGGTGGTCCCCCTTGTAAAAATTTTTCCCTGGTGTGGGAAGTTTATTCCTTTTTTGGCCAGTTTTTTAGGAAACCAGGAAAATGATGTTTTTAATAGCCTCCGTTTTTCCCCATGGTGGGAAATTGGAAAACTGTGCCCCCCCTCCCTATAGAATCCACCCCCCCTTATTTTTAAACCAGTCCCAACAGGCACTTCCCTTTGGACCTTCCTTTCCCGGTAAGTGAGATAATCATCTTTGGTAATGGAATTGGGTTCACTCCTGGTGCATGTCTTTACGGTCCAGAGGCTTGCAAAAGCAAGAGTCCCCCCCCCCCCCCCATCTCCCCTTTGCGCAAAAAGGGGCAAAGTTTGTAAAAAAATGGAAGTTTTTTTCCTGCTTGCCAATTTTTTTCCCTACTGAAAGAGAAAACGACCACTGGGGTGTTTTTTTTTTTTGTTTTTTTTTCCTGTTCACAGGAAAGAAGTGAGAAATCGAGCAGTGTAACAGATGCTCCCGAAAGGAGAGCTCCCCCTTTCCGCCATGGAAATTTGGTTTTAGCTAGCTCCTTAAGCAAATATTCTTTTTTTTTTTTTGTCTGTGAATGATTAAGCCCATCTATTCCCCTTCCCAGAATCAGGGTTTTTTTTTTTGGGTGATATGGATTGTTGGCCCTCCTTTTTTCCAAGCAATCTTACGCACCTTTGGGTCCCACACCCATGCTAAGGGGGGTCACAGAGTTTAATCGAGGAGACATTACTGTCTCCACGACGTCCGTCTAGCCTCTCCCTTTAGCATTTTTCGCCTGGCCTTGGCTCGGGTCTTTTTTGTAACTTGATCAAGGTTACATGCTGGGTTTGTCGTTTAAAACTGCCTTAATGCAGCTTTCCTGCTCTGACAGCTTTTTGGCATTCATCAGCCCCCCATGGTACTGGAGGTCGGGACGGTACTGTCGCAAATTTGGGAAGGATGCTTCTGCTGCAAGGTGAATCGTGATGTGAAGTGTTTAAAAACAGCATCTTGAAACACTGGAAATCATTAACAGATCCTTGCAATACTGCGGGTTGATCTAAAAAGATTCCAGTCGCATGTTCAAGTCGCCATCTCTGCACTCATTGACTGGAAATACCATTCACCTCCTCCAAAATTATTGGAAAATGGTCGCTTTCATGTAAAGTCTTCCATGACCTGCCAAGTGAAGTTCAACTGTGAATCAGGTGAACCTTATTGATGGGTTTCTATATTGGAGAATGTCCCAGTTTGAACTTGGAATATGTTGTGGGAGTGCCACGGGTAGTAAAACTGCATCTGCTCTTAAGAAAAGGACTCCAAGGCCCTTCCTCGAGGGTTTTCACAAAGTGTCTCCCCCGAGGTGATGCCCACCATTGAAATCTCCCAAGAGTAGAAAGGATGTGGCAACGCCCAAGTAGATCTTCCAAATCATTTAATTTTTGAGATTATGTGGAGGAAGGTAGATGGATTGCAACAGGGGTAAGGTCGTGTCAAGCCTATTCTCACAGCCTTCACCCGCAGTGTTGTCTGCAGGTGGATGGCCTGGAAGGGAATATCATGACGTCCATTACTGCTACCCTCCATGAGGTCCATTGTAAAGGTTTCCTAAAAGGGCTTCACTTGAAATCTCTCAGAAAATGGGACGATTCCCTGGTCATAATCCTTGTAGGCTACACAACTGGGTTCATTTAAGCTATCAGAGTTTCAGTTCTTCCCATTTTGCATGAATTCCATGACAGTTCCATTGATTAGGCGTATCCAGTTCTTTAGATTATTTCCTTCATAAGGTGTTTGCCGCAACTGTGGTCAAGGTTGCCTCACACCTTTAGGCTGTCCCTTTCAGATCCTGGGAGAGTACCTTTTTAAGATGGTTGCTTAACTGTGGAAACTAGTCCACAGGTTTCCCTTGAACAGATTCAGGTTCTTTGCCTAGGCAAAGGACGGACCTGAGCCTTGCCTTCAGGGGCATTCTGTCTAGCAGCAGAGGCCCCTGTGGATGTTGTTGCAGCTGGAGCTATTGGGGATAGGCAGGTTCGGATACTTGGCTGGGCAAAGGGCGTGCCTGATTGATGAATTATTTAAATTATCTGCCGCGTCAACAGCTAAGTCATAGCGGCGAATACCTTGTTAACTAGAAATATTAAAAGTTTAAAAACTTTAAAAAAATTATAAAATAAAATCTAAAAAATAACAATTAATAGGATTAAAAATAAAAAAACATAAATATAGCTTAAGTGATAAATGATTGCATTAAAACATTATGCATAATTATATTTATTGAAAAATATTAGTAGCCCTAAGGAATTAATAAGACCCTCTATGTCACAATCTTCCCCCATATATTTTTTCAGTGTATATGGGGGAGACAAGTAATACGTCTTGGTCTGCGAATGTTGCACATCTGTTCACTACCTGTGCGATCGTTTGGCTCTTGGCATCTTTCACAAAGTACTTCATTTTAGCCACATGGACCATGAGTCAGTTGTTGCCCGATTCTTAGTTTGTTAAACAACTTCCACGTTTCGTGGGATGGATGCTAGTTGCCCAACTGCCAAGTCACTCTATGTCTCGCAGTTTGTTTTCTGGAGGGATTGCCCCATTCTCCCTCCATTTCTCACGAAGACAAACTTCTGATGATGGGTTCAGGTCGGTGTGTGGGAGAGGGAAAAACGGAAGCATCACAGGCTTGAGCAGCAGCTGCCTGGCCTTCTGATCAGCCGCTCATCCCCTGATACCAAAACATGCGCTGGCACCCAAACATAGAGTTATCTTTTTTACGTTGTTGACATCAGTGCAAGCCAATCTTGAAAACCTCCCTCACTACTGGCTGTGGATGAGTTAGCTCTGATTGCTTGCAAGGCACTACAGAGTCACAATATACACCCAGAATGGTTCTTAAGATCTCTAGGTCATCTTAACTGCTGGTAAGGCTGCTGTAACTCTGCAGTGAAGATCGAGGCTGCTAGAGAAAGCTGCCAGATGCAGTCTCCTTGCTCACTGCTGCAAAACCCACGCCATTTACAGATTTCGAACCATCTGAGAAATTGCATCCTGATCACCCGGTATTTAGAAATGTGCTGAAGAAATTTCTCTCGCACGTCGGCTAGATCTCTTTCACCTTTCCCAATTCCGACTAAATTCCAGCTCGACTTGATTAGTCCAATGTGGAAATGGGGAATTCCAAACGCCAGAACCTTAGAGAGATTTAAATTAAGATCTTCCACAAGATCCTCATTCTACTACCATGATCCAGCTATCCTTCAAGGGGGTTGAAAAACCCAATTTGGAGTAGGAGATCTGTGGGAATCCTTTGTAGTCGTCGTGTAGAAATCAGAGTCATGTATTCTCGGTGTTAATTTGAAAAGGTGGTTCTCACTCTCAGCATAAGGGACTTCCAAGGTGAAGACCTGAAAGCCCAGTACAAGATTCTGCGAGATTCATTATGAACCGAGTCTAACATCGTAGAACAGTGGGAGTTGCAGATGAATAAGCTTCACAATCCATAATCAAGCTTACTACGAATAAGCACGCGGTTAAAGCCGCAGAAGCGTCAGATGTGCGGTTGCACCACAAGAAAGATGTGAAAGAACCGCAAAATACTAAGTGCTTTTGTAGCCTTTACTTTCAATGTTTGATAGTGAGGCACCATGTAAGTCTTGAGTAAAATTAGGACCCAAGTACTTAACCTCTTGACAAATTGCAGTGGTTTGCCCTAATAGAGGGAAGGATGGAATTCCTCGTTTTTGGAAATGCAACCATGGTCTTGCTTGAGGGAAAAATTTGAACCCATGATAGTGGCCACTGTACAACGATTTACTTGCAGCCGCATGGTCCTTGCAACATCCGTAAGCTTCCTCCTGAGCAGTACAGTGTAAAGTCATCCACATACAGATATACATGAGACAGAACTGAACAACCCTTTACAATGTCATTTATAGCAATGGCAAACAGGGTCACACTTAGGACACTCCCTTGTGGACCCTTCCAGCTGATCTTCCAGTTAGAGAAAACTGTTTCCCACCCGAACTTTAAAATTTCCTGCTAGCAGGAAGTTGTCTGAATGTAAGTAATGCTCCTCTTAAACTAAGTCATACAATTCTTGAGTATGCCATGCTTCCAAGTGCGTAATCATAAGCTTTCAAGGTCAAAGAAGACTGCTCACATGCGTCGTCGCTGTGCGAAGGAATTCTGGCTATAGCAGTTTTCCATCCTTTTACCCCAAGTGTATCTGTGGTCGATCTTCAATCTTCTAAACCCATATTGCTATGAAGTCAGGCACGTTTCCTTTTCTAGCAGCCATGTCAACATGAAGTTTACCATTTCCCATAGCTTGCAGATGAAATGGTGAGGGAAATGGTCTGTAATTTCCTGGTGTGGAAGCATCCTTGAAGGGTTAGGGACAGGAATGATATAGACTTCCTTTCATGTGGGATGGCCACTGTACCTCCCATATATTCCGATGAATAGGTCCAACAAGAACTCTCTGGGAGCTCTCTGGCAGTGAGACTCATGTGATATGAATATCGTCACTTCCTGGGCAGTCTTACGGCAGAGCTGCAAAGCAGAGTCCATCCCTTGCGGCAATAAATGGCAAGTTGTATGGAAGTTCTTGCTTGCGCCTACTGAAGAAACGGACACTGGGTGTCGTTCCTGTTCAGCCTGAAGAGTGGAGAATCGGGGCAGTGTAGATGGCTACAGAGGAGATCTGCCATGGATTAGCTCGCTCATTAGCAAACATCTTTTTATGTGATGATTATGCCATCATCTTCAAAGCCGGTGGGACAGTGATGTGCTCTTGCCAGGATCTTACGCACCTTGTCCCATACCCAGGCTAAGGGGGTCCCAGAGTTAATCAAGGAAGACATACTGTCTCCATGACGTCCGTGGGCCTCCTTTAGCACTCGCCTGGCCTTGGCTCGGGTCTGTTGTAATGGATCAAGGTTACATCACTGGGGCGTCGTTTAACTGTCCTTAAAGCAGCTTTTCTTGCTTGACAGCGTGTTGGCATTCATCAGACCACCATGGACTGGAGGTGCTACGGTAATGCCCATACTTTGGGAAATGGATGCTTCTGCTGCAATGTGAATCGTGATTTAAAGTGATAACAGCATCTTGACCACACTGGAAACATTCACAGATCCATGCAATACATGCAGTTGACTCTAAAACGATTCCCGTCCCTTGTTCAAGTCGCCATCTCTGCACTTCCATGGCTTGGAATACCATTCACCTCCTTCCAATAAGTATTGGAAATGGTTCGCTTCCATGTAAGTCTTCAAACCCGCCAAGGGAAAATTCATCTTGTGAATCAGGTGAGAAAAATTGACAGGTCTATATTGGAGAATAGGAATGTCCCAGTTTGAATTGGAAATGTGTGGAGTGTCACTGTCAATAAAACGCATTCTACTCTTAGGAGCAAGGGACTCCAAAAAGGCCCTTCCTCGAGGGTGCACAACAGTGTCTCCCCAGAGGTGATGCCGACATTGAAAAATTCTCCCAAAAGTAGAAATAGGATTCGTGGCAAACTGCTAAGTAGATTCCCAATCATTAATTGTTTAATTATGTGGAGGAGAGGTAGATAGATGGCAACAGTGTAAAGGTCGTGGTCAAGCCTATCTCACAGCCGGCACCTGCAGTGTTGTCATGCAGGTGGGTATGGCTGCCGCGGGAAGGAATAATCCTGACGTACCAGTTACTGCTAATACAGGACATGAGTCCATGTAAAATGTCCCAAATGGACTGAATTGGAATCCTCTCAGGGAAATCGGATGATTTTCCCTGGTCATAATCTCTTGTAAAGCATACACAAAACTGGGTTATATGAAGCTAGCAATGTTGCAGTTCTTCCCATTTTGATGGAATTCCCTGGCAGTTCCATGGATTGGGTATCCAGTTCTTTAGATTTCTTCATAAGGTGTTTGGGCAGCTACCTGTGGTCAAAGGTTTGCCATACACCTTTAGGCGTCCCTTTCCAGGATCTTGGAGAGTCTTTTGAGGGGTTGTTACCCGTGGAACTAGTTTCCACAGGTTCCTTTTGACAGGCTCAGGATTTCTTTGCTGTGCAAAGAACGGACTGAGCCTTTGCTTCAGGGCATTCTGCCTAGCAGCAGAGGCCCCGTGGATGTGGTGGCAGCTGGAAAGCTGCACCGGTTGAGGAACCCTGGAGCCCTTCCTGACGGCTCCAAAGACCCCACCTTGAAATGAGTCTTTTGAAACAGACTCAAGATTCCTTTGCCCTGGCAAAGGGCAACCGAGCCTTTGCTTCAGGGGCATTCTGCCTAGCAGCGGAGGCCCCTGTGGATATGGTGGCAGAGCTGGGCTGTCACTATTGAAGCCTCTGGAGCCTCACCTGATGGGCTCCAAAGACCTTACTTTTGGAGAAGAGTCTCCTCAAATAGACCCTAACTCCTACTCCGTTCTGGTGGAATGCACAGGCAGTTTCCAGCAATTGAGTGACTGAGGTGTTTGAAAGAAGTGGCAGAGTGGGGATGTAAGAAGCATTGGAGGGCAAGGGTTGTTGGGAGGAGGATGGGCTAGAAACCAAGCAAAGGACCTACCTGGCGTGCCAACATCACACGGGCACGTCGCTTTGGCCTCTGAAAACTAACTTTATCCTTGCTCCTTAGTCCAATACTTCCTTTTCAAATTTGTACCTTTAACATTTGCTTTGAAGAAGATTCATGAGCCTCTTGCATGTGGTAACAGCCATAATTGGACCTGGACCGGTTGTCATCTCCTTGATGACATGTTGTAACCACACTTTTACACACCACTCTTGGTTGTCTATTTCTTTAAAACGCAGAGTTGGCTCCATTTCCATAACCTGGCAGTGGGAAGCACCGCATAGGGTGGCACATATGGCTTACCTTGAGGTGGTACCATGCGAACGTAACATTCTGAAAGGACTAATGTGTTGAAAAGGTAGAAGAAGAGATGGTGTAGACTGTTCCAACCCATCAACTTTTTCCTAAAACGTTTTACTGTCACTACATAAAATCTCTAGTTCATCTACAGTTCTCTCAGAAGTTACCTCATCAGGTCTCGGGAAAAGACAATTCCCTTACAATGATTGGAGGGTTTTGTGAGGAGAGCATGAAATTGAGCCCCAGGAATGACATATTGCACGCAGACGGTCACTCTCGGTCGGTGACGAAACCTCAAACTATCAGGCTACCATCTCGCTGTGGGTGATACGAGGATCCATTGACATACTTCAACTATTTTCCGAGAACCTCAAAGATCAAGATCCATGATTGACTACACCATCAATGGTCTTTCACTACCAGGTACTACTATATGAAAATGCTTTCATATTTACCAGGTAAAGAGCCTTAGTGGATTGAGGAGGACTTTCCCCTTCTTACTGGTTTTGGGATGCCCGGGAAACCATTACGATTCCCATTCTGCCCTTGGAACTTGAAAAGTTCCAGAGTGACAACGGGTGACTTTCTAGAGAGAATGGCTCGAGGATTGCGCAGGTCGTTCAGGGAGAGAGCCCTAGATATTTGTAAATTTGTAGTACTTATACAAAATTAGATTCTTCATCTTCCACCCCCCCAACCACCATGGAGTCCACGAGGGAAGCTATAGTTGGGGTTCAAAATATCCAAACAGCCAACAGGGAATGAGGAATATACGCAGCCACTATCCACAGTACGGATGGCAGTCGAGGGACCTATGCGTACCCGAGTGATGTGCCTGCTTGACATAGCCATATATTGACTTGATCAAGCACCCGTCTAACCAGAATAAAGGAACCAAAGAGGTGTGTTGCTAGATGCAGGGCCAGTGTGCAGCATCGCTCAACCTCTAGGACTCCTCTCTTCTGGTAATACGGGATGCCATGCACGGCAAACACACGTGGGAGAGTTCTCCCTGGTCCAAGATGGAATGAACCAGGGGTGGGTACACCATCCCCTCTCATAGGCCTTGGTGCACCAGGAAGCCTTTTTGTCTCATCCTCACTGGTGACCCCTCCAGTATGGGTAGCCCTCTGGTCTGGCTCACCAGATCATTGGGACCTCAAGCCCCCCACCGCGGCAAGGCGGCTTCGTTAGGGGGGTGAACAGGATGAGCACCACCATACAGATAACACTCGAACTAATTGATTGCAGTTATGATTCCGAGTAACTCCTTCTCGATGGTACTATAGCTAGCTGATGCTTGGGAAAGCTTGGCTGAGTGGTAAGCTACTGGATGTAGAACACCCTCGTCATCTTCTTGGAGGAGGACGGCGCCGGTAGCTATGTCACTGGCATCTGTGTGCAGGATGAAGGGCTTCTGGAAATCTGGAGCTGCCAACACAGGGTCGCTTGAAAGGAACCGCTTCAGCCTCTCGAAAGCCCTCTGACATTCTGAAGTCCAGGAAAAAGACACTTTCTGGCTGGTCAGACGCGTCAGCGGAGCAGCGACTTCTGCTAGATTTGGGCAGTAGCGACGGTAAAATCCCACCATGCCAAGGAAGCGCATGAGGGATTTCCGAGTGTTTGGAACTTGGTAGTTCAGGATAGCTTTGACGTTTGCGGTCTTGGGTTTAACCTTCCCATTTCCAACAGTATGTCCTAAATACATTACCGTGGCACTGAATGTACACTTCGCTAACCTTATTGTCAAATTGGCATCTTGTAATTTCTGCAAAACACACGACAAACTTTCTAAGTGCTGAGACCAAGTTTCTGAAAGAATCAAAATGTCATCTAAGTATACGTGAACACCATCTAATCCTTGCAATGTTAAGTTCATAACACGCTGAAATGTAGCAGGACTGTTTCTCATACCAAATGGCATAACTAAATATTTGTAAAGTCCAAATGGAGTGATGAATACAGATGTAACTCGAGCTTTTTCATTTAGCATTATCTGATAAAATCCCTTATGAAGATCAATTTTTGATAAATATTTAGACTGACCAACTGCATCAATGTGATCATCAACTCTAGGGAGGGGGTAAGAGTCAGGAATAGTTACTACATTCAGCCGCCTATAGTCTGTACACATACGAAGTTGTCCACCTTCCTTTGGCACTAGTAGACATGGAGAAGCCCAGGGTGACGAGCTTGGTACTGCCAAGCCATTCTGCAGTAGATAGTTCACTTTCTCTCTCATTTGCTGCTTTTTCTCAGGGTTAAGACGATAAGGTGCTTGCCGTATGGGAAGTGTACCTGGCACTAGTTCAATATCATGCTTGATAACATTGCATTTACCTGGAGTGTCAGAGAATACGGGTAAGTAATTTTGAAAAAGGTTAGAAATCCCCTGTATCTCGTTCTGAACCTACATGATTTAAGAATGAAGGTAGATTACAAGAATATCGGAGTTACAAGCATTGATCCATGGATAATTCGAGTGGATCTTAACCATATGATAAGATTACAAGGTAGTCTCT
>NW_023659887.1:0-20397 GCF_015228065.2 Penaeus monodon | reverse complement strand
CAGTGCTTATTCTTAGTAAGCTTGATATGGAGTACCTGTATGCTGAGAGTGGAGAACCTCCTTTCATTACACCGGGACTACACGAACCTGATTTATACACGAGGACTACAAAGGATGCCGGGATCTCCTACATCCAGATTTGTTTTCAACCCACTTGAGGATACCGATCTATAGGTAGGAGAATGAGGAATCTTTTTTAGGAAGATCTAAATTTAAGTCTCACTAAGGTTCTGGCTGTTGGAATTCCCAATTCCCCCTTGGACTAATCAGTTTGGGACTGGATTTCTAAGTACAAGGTTCAGATGCAATATATACAGGATGGTTCGAAATCTGAAAATGGTGTGGGCTTGCAGTAGTGAACAGAAGAAGACTGCATCTGGCAGTCTTCTCTAGCAGCTCGATCTTCACTGCAGAGTTACATTCCATCCTTTGGCAGCATTAAAATGACTAGAGATCTTACAAACCATTTCTATTGTGATTTATTGTGACTCGTAGTGCTTGCAAAGCAATCAAGAGCTTAAAACTCATCACCGTCAGTAGTGAGGGAGGTTCAAGAATTGGCTGCACTGATGTCAACACATAAAAGATAACTCTGTGTTGGGTGCCAGACATTGGTATCAGTGGGGAATTAAAGCGAAGTGATCAGAAGGACAAGGCAGCTGCACGCTCAGCCTTGTGATGCTTGTTTCATCTCCACCACACCGACCTGAAACCCAGCATCAAGAATTGTCTTCGTGATAAATGGAACGGAACAAGGAGGATACCTCCAGAAACAAACTGCGAGAGATTAGAGTGACCTTTGCAGTTGCTGGGACTAACATCCATCCCAACCGAAAAGTTGAAGTTGTATAACAAGACTAATGAATCAGGGCACACAAAAACGGACTCATGGGCTGATGATGGCTAAAAGTCAAGCACTTGTGAGGGATGGGCAAGGGAGGGGGGGGGGGGGGCCATTAACAATAGCACATGAAGTGGAAAGATGTGCCATTCTCAGACCAAAGGGACATATGTTACCCTTGTTTCCCACATATACAACTGAAAAAAAATGTATTGGGGGGGGATTGTGAATGAGGGTCTTATTAGTTTCCTTATGCGAGACATATTTTACAAAATCTAATCATGTATAATGTTTATGCAATATTTTATACCATAGACCATACTAGTTATGCTTGATTTTAAAATACATTTATGTATTTGTAAGACTTTTATTGATAGATTTTTAAAGTTTTAAATATTCTAATATTTCTAATCAACAATGCATCGCCGCTAAGACCTAAGCTGTGACGCGGCAGATAATTTTAAATAATCAATAACAGTCGCGTCACGCCGCCGACCCCCGGTTGAGAGGTCGACACGTACCATGTACTAGCTGGGAGCTGTAGTGGCTAGGCAAACAGCACCCAGGCACGTGCTTTGCCTCTGGAAAAACTAACTTTCTCCTTACTTCTATTACCATACTTCTTTTTCAAATTGTACCTTTAACATGGCTTTTTTGGGGGAAAGGGGGGAAAAAAGGCTTCATGAAGTTCTTTACATTGGTATTAGCTATTGGGCCTGGACAGTTGTATCCCCTTGATGACCTATTTGTACCACGGTTTCAAACACACTGGTTGCCATTTTCTTTTTAAAACGGGAAAAGTTGGCTCCATTGCCCATAACCCTGCAGTGGAAGCAACATATGTTGGGGCAACATATAGCTTTACCTGAGGTGGTAACCATGCAACTTAACTGATTCTGGAAGGACTAAATGATTCAAAAGTTAGGAAGAGCTGGTGTCGGACTGTTCCAGACATCAAATTTCTTCTAAAACGTTTTACTGCCACTACATTAAAAGTCTTTAGTTCCACTAACGGTTCTCCTCATGAATACCTAATCAGGTCTTGGGAAAAGGGACAATTTCCCTTCCACGGCTAAATTGAGTGTTCTGTGAGGGAGAACCGCACGCAGATGGTCTTCTCGTCTTGTGACGAAACATCAAACTATCAGGCTGTGGAGTGATGCCAGGATCACATTGACACACCTCAACTTATTTTCCGACGTGTTCCAAAAATTTAAGATCCCTGATAGATAGACCCTCATGGTCTTCACTACAGGACTCTACTATATGAAATACATTTATATTTACCCGGTAAGATTTTCTTAATGGATTGAGGAGGACTTTTCTCTTCTTAAACTGGTTAGGGAGCCTGGGAGCCATTACAATTCCTATCTTGCCCGTTGGAAAACTGGAAAAGGTTCTGAAGACATGTGATGTCCAGAGGAAAGATGGCCAGGGGATTGTGTAGGTCGCAGGGAGAGCGCTACATCTTTGTAAAATTTGTAGAAATCATGCAAATTTAGAATTAATCACATCTCACCCCAACCCCCCATCCCTGGAGTCCAATGAGGGGAAGCTATCGTTTGGGGTTCAAAATTCCCAACAGCCACACTCGGTAGTGAGGGGAAATAATATGCAGCTACATTACAGTACTGATGGCAGTCGCAGAACCCTAGCACTACTGACGAACAGTGCATGCTTGACCCTAGCCAATTTTGACCAGCCCATGCTTGACCGCTTGATCAAGCCACCCGTCTAACCAGAATAGAGGACGAAAGAGGTGTGTTAGCTGACAGGGCGCACATGCAGCATTCGCCTCAACTCCAGGATTTCCTGTTGCTAGTAATACAGGGGACGCCATGCCCGGCAAAACCACATGGGAGAGCTCCCTGGTCCAAAGATGGAATGAAATAGGGATGGATGCACCATCCCTCTCATTAGGTCTGGTGCAATGGAAGCCATTTTGCTCATCTCCCACTGGTCACCCCTCCAGTATGGGTCTGGTCAGCTTACCATATCACTCGGGACCTCAATCCCCCCCACCGTGCCAAGGGCGCTCCCGTTAGGGGGGTTGCCACCAAAGGGGGAGATTGCCACACTCTGAAGAGAGGTAATTAAGAAGAACATAAAGAAAATGTTGTGTGCCAAAGTCATAGAGCCATGATGCTTGTGAATCACATTTGTGGATGGACATGAGTTTGGTGGTGGTGGTGGTTTTTTGTGGTGTGGGTGGTGGTGGTGTGGTGGGAGGGGATGGTCACCGCCAGTTGTCCAAGTAAGGAAACGAGATGGCAGTCTATGTTTTGTGTAGATCATCAGTATCTGAATGCTAAAATTGGAAGTGATTCTTACACCAATACCGAGACTGATGAAATTCTTTATAACACCTACTCTTAGTATTTTATTCGCAAGAGCTGCGTAATGGAGTCATAACAGTTTGTTCAGAAAACCGGGAGAAAACGGCCTTTTTCCAGATGGGGCCACAATTAGGCAGTTAAGATCAATGTCATTTGGTTGAAGACGCCCCTGGCCACCTTTCAAATGAATCATCAATATGGTCTTTATTCCTGTGCTAAGCAAAACATACTCTAGCATATGTAGATGAGTGTATATTTTCTTTGAACAACATCATCTAAATTGAAACTCTTCTTAGAACAAAGCAGGTGCTAAAGCTGAATTTGAAGAAATGCAAACTTACTGTTAAGGATTTTAAGTTCCTGGGTTTCAGAATTTCGTGAATGGCAATCTTCCAAAACCAGATAAAAGTTTGGTCCCATTAATTAACTTCCTCCACCCACAGACGTACCTGGAGTTTACAGATTTTTGGGATGCATTGCTTCTTGTTACCAGATTCCAAACTTTGCTACATCGCAGCTCCAGGCCAGACATTCAAAGGAATGCAGAACAAGAGGCAGCTTTCGTCAGCTTCAAAATCTATTAACTATGGCCCCAGTATTGCAAAGACCTGATTTTTCGACACCTTTGAAATCAATACAGATGATTCAAAGAAGTGGGTATAGGCTCTTGTCTCATTATAAATTAACGCTGTGCTGTTACATATCAACTGGCCCTAAGAGGTCAGAAATTCGTTACAGCGTTACTGACATGGAAGCTCTTGCTATAATAGAATCTGTGTATATCTGTAGGTAAATCCTACACCATTATAGAATCACAAGACCATTAACCTATATTTCATCAAAGGACAAGTCTCTACATGTGTCAGCTGAGGAAACTCTTACCATATTGTTTCATGGAAAGATATCTATTCACCACATTCCTGATGTTCTAAGCTGGAATTGACATCTCTTGTCCTTGCCAAGCGGAACCAACTGTTCTAAGAAAAGCACAACTTAAAGGACCAAGTATGGCACAGATTATAAATTTCCTGTAAAGCTCTACATTACAATCCAAAAAAGTCTAACACATTCGTAGATGAATTTGAACTCAAAGATGTTGTGTTTATATCATCTAAAAGATATGTTCTGACTGGTCATACCTAAGGCACTACAGAAAAAAAGCTTTAAGAATGCCCATGCATCTGTATAGCAACCCATCCTGGTATTTTCCGGACGTACCACCAAACTAAAAGAACATTATTATTTCAAGCAAAATGCTTAGTTAAAAAGAATAGTCAATGCCACTGTCTTCAATGTAAAAAGCAAAGAGGAAACGGTAAAGGCTAACGTTAACTTTAACAAATACCTGTTGGCAATTCTCCTTTGGACAGAATTAGTGCAGATCTGATGATCTCACACTCATATCATGGAAAACAATACCTCTTCCATAATAGAACACATGAGCAGGTATTGTAAAATTATTTCTCTCCAAATATAAGTCGCCCCGACAATAGTGATGCTTTGTGGAAACAAATTTTACACTTATGGAGTTCCTAGAATGTAACTACAGACAGTGGTCTGAATTCAATAACAAATTATTTCTGAAGTCAAATACATGCTCAAAAAGATGTAAATAGATACCCACTGTGATGATGCTCCCTTGTCAGGGATGGACTAGTACCCACAGTGCGGTATTTAAACTTAACATGCATTTCACAGATCAATTAATAACAACTTCGTTCATGTATATGGGGCATTCATACACTTATCCAGTTTGGCTACAAACAGTGTTACACGAATGAAAGATGATACAAGTGCGATATCTTCTCAGGATCCTCAAGTAGCATCTGTGAATTATGCAAGACACGAGAAATAAATGCTAAATATTACAAAAGAAAAGTCGCGAACAGAAAATTAATGTTGGAGCTCTTGTATTGCGATGTTCTTATGATCAAGTTCAAGGTGCCAGTGCGATGTCTTGAATCCTAGGTGGTTTGCCATGTGAATATTCGGATCACCATCTGGTAACTTTCATCCATTTGTGATGTCTCTTTTTTTTCAATATTGCAGAAAGAAAATGGTCATGTAAACCAATGAAGTCGTTTTCTTGTGATGCTGAATTTTCGTTGTGAACAGGATTTTTGATCTCCGTTCGGTCAGATTCTATGTCTGGTTTGATTTTCCCGATTGCACCCTGTGATGACTCGGTCTCAAATCAAAAAATAATATAAAGATTCTCCCATATGACCTTACTAATTGGTGTTTCTTTCAATTTGCTTATCGCTGATTGTGTGGTCCCAGTTGATTTTTCCATGTCTGTATCCGTCCCCTACCTGGATCATGGCCAGTGAACATTGTTGTCAAGACGTCCAGCCTCAGACGAACTTCGATAAAACCCATGAACCTGTGCTGAGGGCTGCCAGAAAAATCCCAAATGACTGATGGGCCGCTCCCGTGGATAGGTTCTCATCGGGCGAGGTTTCGCTGATGAGTTTGACGTGAGGCTTTCCGTCTCATCTGCGGGTGGAGAGGTTGACGTGAACGCGGGAAAGTGAGCGTAGAGCCGTAACATCAGTTAACATGCAGTCTAACAATTAACTATGCAAATGAGCCTGGCACTGTCCTGGAAGGGCGGGTATTGCCTGCATCTATACACCCTCGTTCTGCCAAAGGACAAATCAGAGGAGGAGAAAGAGTGGCTAGGCGAAACACAGCTATACTACAGTTTTGACAGTCCTGTACTGTCCAGCGACAATTATTGTAAGCAATATGGGAAAATCGCTGTGAGATATATTTTCTGGTTTGAGATTAAAGTTTTTGTTGTTGATCTGTAAAATACAAAACGTACCCTGACTTGATTTCTTTCTTTAAAACCATACAAAATAATTCATAGGTAACCTGCCTATGAAAAATAAATAATCCGGTTGATAATAATTAAGCAAATTAATTGAAAGACTAATGACTAGAAATATAATTCAGTCATTATAAATTAAGGACATGAAAGACTAGGAGCAATAACGAATCAAGAAAAACCTAAAGTTGTTTTTACGCAAAAGTGATAAATGACATGACATAAAAATACGTGACTTATAAAAACCTTCACAAATCAAAAGATGAGTATTCTTATATAAAGAACTTTGTGCCACGCCTGCCACACTACTTCACTTGTATACGATAGATGCATGCACGAGCCCACCATAGAGAAGTTAGGGCACATAGAATGTACCAGTCATAAAAGTCATTGTCAGGTTATTACCAATTTTCACTTTCCAGTATTATAATGTGGTAATAAAATAGAGAGAGGTGGGAGGGAAGAGATAGAGAGATAAAACATTCAAACGCGACGGTTAGGATAACAACAATAAAATCTCGTGACGTGAACCTCGGTTAACCTCTGCAAAGTTCAAGTGTCCCTGCCCAACGTGAAAGCCAAAATGATTTTAAACTGTACTCGCTCATCGTGAGAAACAATTTCGTATTTAAGAAAAAAAAAAAAAGTAATTGAAAACTTGGTCACACGAAGCCATAAATTTGACAATTTGTTGAGGCCAACAGAAAGATCAGAAAGGGACGATGTTATTGCTTCCTTCCTTATATACATACAAAATATATATATACATATATATATATATCTATATATATATATATATATCTATATATATTAGTATATATATATGTAATATATATACATATATTATGCATATATATGCATATATATATATGTATATATATATATATGATATATATTATAATATATAATATATATAATATATATTATATATATATAGATATATATATGTGTGTGTGTGTGTGTGTGTGTGTGTGTGTGTGTGTGTTGTATGTATATCTATATATTATATACTATATATATATATATATATTATATATATATACTATATATAATATATATATAGTATATATATTTATATACATATATAAATATATATATATATATATATATATATATATATATATATATATATATATATACTTTATATATTATATATCGATATATATATAGATAGATAGATAGATAGATAGATATATACATACACATACATATCAAATCCGTGTGGAAATTTCAACCAAGTTAGGCCTCAATACTTTTGGGTCCACTTCATCTTTTCTTTGATAGCACTAA
Organism: Penaeus monodon; assembly: GCF_015228065.2. NCBI lineage: Eukaryota > Metazoa > Arthropoda > Malacostraca > Decapoda > Penaeidae > Penaeus > Penaeus monodon. The sequence goes on along the minus strand of NW_023659887.1, from coordinate 13,100 downwards.
AATCATTCCTGTCACACATCCCCTATACGGAAGCCGCCTTGCTCGGTGGGGGGGCTTTAGAGGGCTACCCATACTGAGGGGTCACAGTGGAGGGATGAGACAAAATGGCTTCCGGTGCACCAAGGCCTATGAAAAGGGTGGTGCACCCACCCAGGTCATTCCATCTTGGATCAGGGAGATCTCTCTCTCGTGTGTTTGCGTGCGTGGCGTCCCGTATTACCAGCGACAGGAGTCCTGGAGGTTGAGCGATGCTGCACGCTGCCCCTGCAGCTAGCGACAAAGCTCTATGGTCCTTTATTTGGTTAGACGGGTGGCTTGATCAACGGACCGGTCAAGTCAATCGGTGGTCCAAATATGGCTAGGGTCAAGCAGGCACTGTTCAGTCGGAAGCGGCATAGGTCCCACGACTACCATTAGTACTGCAATGGTGGCTGCGTCTATTTCGCATTACTGTGGCTGTTGGGAGACTGTCAGCCCCAACTATAGCTTCCCCTCGTGGGACTCCATGGTGGGTAGGGGGGTGAGGAAATAGGAAGAAATTCTAATTTGTATGAGTACTATAAATTTACAAACATCTAGCTCACTTCCTGAGGACTATGCAATCCCCTGGCCACTCCCTCTGGGAACATCACATGTGTCACTCGGGAACGTTTCCAGCTCCAAAGGGCAAGAATGGGAATCGTAATGGTTCCCGGGGGATCCGGGGGAATCCCGACGGGGGGGAGAGAGGATTTCCGGAACCATTACGATCCCATTCTTGCCCTTTGGAAGCTGGAAACGTTTACAGAGTGACCAACATGTGATGTTTCCCAGAGGGAGTGGCCAGGGAGTGCATAGGTCGTCAGGAAGGTGAGCTAGATGTTTTAAATTTATAGTATCATACAAATTCAGAATTTCATTTCCATCACCCCCTACCCACCATGGAGTTCCAACGAGGGAAGCTATAGTGAGGGCGGAAAGTCTCCCAACGCCAACAGCAATGAGGATAATATACGCAGCCACCATTGCAAGTACTAATGGTAGTCGTGGGACCTATGCGCTCCCGGACTGAACAGTGCCTGCTTGACACTACCATATTGACCAGCCGATTGACTTGAACGGTCCCTTGATCAAAGCAACCCGTATAACCAGAAAAAAGGACCATTAGAGCTGTGTTTGGCCCGCTAGCTGCAGGGGTGCAGATGCTGGCAGCTGTTGCAGCATCGCTCAACCTCCAGGACTACGTCTTCATGGTAAACGGGACGACACGCAGGCAAAAACAAGAGAGAGAGATCTCCTGAGCCAAGATGGAAGGGAAACCAGGGGTGGTGCACCATCCCTTTTATAGGCCTTGTTGCAACCAGGAAGCCATTTTGTTCAGTCCCTCACTGGTGACCCTTCAGTATGGGGCTAGCCCTCCAGCCCCCCCCACCGCGGCCAAGGCGGCTTCCGTTAGGGGGAGTGTTGAACAGGAATGATTTCGTGCTACAAGAAAAGATGAAGTGGAACCAACGTGTATTGAGGGACTAACTTAGGTGAAAATTTCCACGGATTTGATCTGATGTGTATGTAATATATCTTATCTATCTATCTAGATATCTATATATATATATTAGATATAAGATATATATAGCACATCTATATATATATATATATATATACAGAGTAATATACATATCGATATATATAATACATATATAATATATATATAGAATATGTATATATATATATATATATATATATATATATATAATATAATAATAATACTATATATGTATTTATATATATATATATAAATATATATACATATATATATATATATATATATATATATCTATATATATAATATATATATATTATTATATATATTATACATACACAACACACACCACACACACCCCCCCCCACCCACACACATATATATACGATTATATATATATATATATTACTATATATATATCTATATATAGATAGAATATAATATATATATATATAATATATAATATATATATATATGTATGTATGTATATAAAGAAGGAAAGCAATAACAATCGTCCCTTTCTGATTTTCTGTTGGCATCAACATTCAATTGTCAAACTTTATGGTTCGTTTGACCAGTTTTCAATTAGTGTTTTTTTTCTTAAATACGAAATGGTTTCTCACGATGAGCGAAGTACAGTTTAAAAAAACATTTGGCTTCCGTAGGCAGGTGCACTGGAACTTGCAGGAGGTTAACCGAGGTTCACGTCACGAGATTTTCTTGTTGTTTTAATCCTAACGTCGCTCTTTGAATGTTTATCTCTCTATCTTTTCTTACCCTCCCCTCTCTCTCATTTATTACCACATTTATAATAATGTAAGAAATAATAACCTGACCCAAACCTTTTAATGATGCTGTACATTCTATTGACCCCTAACTTCCTATGTGGCTAGTGCACATGCATCAAATCGTTATAACAAAGGAAGTAAGTGTGGCAGCGTGGCAAAAGTTCTTTATAGTAAGATAATCATCTTTTGAGTTTGTGAAGCGTTTTTTATAAGTCCTATTTATGTCATGTCATTTATCACTTCGTAACTGAGGGTATCTGATTCGTTATTGATCATCGCTTTCATGTACTAATTATAATGACTGAATAATATTTCGTATAGTCATTCAGCTTATTCATATTTGCTTAATTATATCAACCGGATATTTATTTTTCATAGCAGGTTAAAGAATTATTTTTGCATGGTTATAAAGAAAGAAAATCACAGTCAGGGTACGGTTGTGTATTTTACAAGATCAACAACAAAAACACTTGTAATCTCAAACCAGGAAATAATATATCACAGCGATTTTACCATCTATGCTTACAATAATTGTCGCGGACAGTACAGGACTGGCAAAACTGTAGTAGTAGCTGTGTTCGCCTAGCCATCTTTCTCCCTCTTGATGTTCTGCAGAACGAGAGGTGTATATATGCAGGAATACCCGCAACTTCCAGGACAGATGCCAGCCATTTGCATATGGAATTGTTAGACTGCATTTTTAACTGAGGTACGCGCTACGCTCGTTCCAGCGTTCAACTAAACCATCCTCCCACGGCAGTGAGACGGGAAAAAGCCCTAGCGTCAAACTCATCAGGCGAACCTCGCACGATGAAACCCTTATCCACGGGAGGCGGCCCATCAGTCTTTGGGATGTTCTGGCCAGCCCTCAGCAAGGTTACAATGGGTTACGAAGTTCGTCTGAGTGGGACGTCTGACAACAATATTCACTGGCCCAGTATCCAGGTAAGGACGGGATACAGACATGGAAACAATCAACTGCGGCAACAACAAGCAGGCGATTAAGCAAATTGAAAAGAAGAACACAACAATTAGTAAGGCATATGGGAGGAAATCTGTATATTATTTTTTGATTTGAGACCGGTAAATCACGGGTGCAATCGGGGGAAAAAATCAAAACCAACAATAGAATTCTGACCGAACAGGAGAATCAAAATCCTGTGCAACAACGAAAAATTCAGCATCACAAGAAAACACTCAAGGTTTACATGAAACATTTCTTTCTGCCAATAGTGGAGACATCACAAAATGATGAAAGTTACCCAGAACTGGTGATCCGAATTATTCTACATGGGCACAACCACCTAGGATTAAAGACACGGATGACACTCTGAACTTGATCATAAGAACATCGCAATACAAGAGATCCACATTAATTTTCTGTTCCGATTTCTTTGTAATATTTAGCATTTAATTTATCGTGTCTTGCAAGGAAAAGAAGGTCACAAGATGCTACTTGAGGAGCCTGAGAAGATGATCGGCATTTATCATCTCATTCGTGGTAACACGGTTGTAAGCCAACTGGATAAGTGTATGAATGCCCCATATATAAGGAACAGCAAGTTGGTTATTAATGATCTGTGAAAAATGCAGTGTTAAGTGCATACCGCACTGGTTACAGAGTCATCCATGACAATGGGAGCCTCACACAGTGGTAGCTGTTTCATTCTTTTGAGGCATGTATTCAGACTTCAGAAAATAATTTTGTTATTGAATTCAGAACCATCTGTCTGTAGTGAACATTCTAGGAACTCCATAGAGTGTAAAAATTGTCCCACAAGGCATCAGCTATTGCCGGGGCACTTATATTGGAAGAGAAAAATTTACAAATCCTGCCTCATGTGTTCTATTATGGACAGAAGGTAATTGTTTCCATGATATGAGCTGTGGAGATCCATCAGATCTGCACAAACTCTATCCAAAGGAGAAGTGACAAAGGTCTATTTGTGAAAGTTAACGTTTAGCTTACCAGTTCTCTTTGCTTTTTACATTGAAGAAAGGCATTGACATATTCCTTTTAACAAAAGCATGTTCTTGACATAATAATTTTTCTTTAGTTTGTGGTTACGTCCGCGAAAAATCCCAGGATGTTGCTATAGCAGAAGCCCTGGGCAATTCTTAAAGCTTTTTTCTGTTAGTGCCTTAGGTATGACCACGTCAGAACATATCTTTAGATGATATAACACAACATCTTTGAGTTCCAAATTCATTAAGAATGTTGTTAGACGTTTTCGTGGTAATGTGAGCTGTACAGGAAATTTATAATTTGTGCCATACTTGCGTATTTAAGTTGTGCTTTTCTTTAAAACAGTTGGTCGCTATGGCAAGGACAATAGATGCAATATCCACAGCTTAGACCATCAGAATGTGGTGAATAGATATCTTTCCATACAACAATATGGTAAGAGTAAAATTCCATCAGCGAGACACATGTAGAACTTGGTCCTTGGATGAAAATATAGGTTAATGGTCTGTGATCAGTTATAATGGTGTAGGATTTACCATACAGATATACACAGATTCATTATAGCAAGAGCTTCCATGTCAGTAACGCTTGTAACGAATTTCTGATCCTCTTATGGCCAGTTATATTGTACAGCACAGAAGTAATTTATATGAGACAAGAGCCATACCCACTCTGAAGCATTCTGTATGGAGTTCAAAAGGTGTCGAAAAATCAGTTCTTTGCAATACTGGGGCCATAGTTAATAGATGTTGGAAGCTGACGAAAAGGATCTTGTTCTGCAATCTCCAATTGAATGGGCTTGGCCTGGTGGAGCTGCGATAGTAGCAAAGTTTAGGAATCTGGTAACAAAAGAAGCCAATGCATCCCAAAAATCTTTATGTAAAACTCCAGTACGCTGTGGTGGTGAGGAAGTTAATAAACGGACAAAATTTTATCTGGTTGGACGATGTGCATTCACAGAATTCTGACAACCAGGAACTTAAACTCTTCAACAGTGAAAGCTGATCATTCAAATTCAGCTTTAGACTGCTTTTGTTCAATTAAGGCAAGAGTTTCATTTAGATGATGTCTGTCAAAGAAAATATAAATCATCTAAATATGCTAGAAGTATGTTTTCCTAGCACAGGATATAAGACCATAGTGATGATTATTTGAAAGGGGAGGGGCAGTCTTCAAACCAAAGGACCATTGATCTGAACGCCTAATGTGGACCATCTGGAAAAGGCCGTTTTCTCCCGGTTTTCTGAACAAAAACTGTTTATACTCCAGTAAGCAGCTCTTGCGAATAAAAATACTAAAATAGGTGTTATAAAGAATTCATCAAGTCTCGGTAATGGGTGTAAGAATCACTTAACAATTTAGATTAGATTAGTGATCTACACAAAAACATAGACTGCCATCTCGTTTTCCTTACTGACAAAACTGGCGGAGACCCTCACACACTCCCACCACACCACCAACACCAACCCCACCACCACCCCACCACCAAAATCAGGTCCATCCACAAATGTGATTACAAACATCATGGCTCTATGAACTTTGGCATCAAACATTCTTATATATTCTTAATTCCTCTCTTTCGAGTGTGGGGCAACTACAACCCTTTGGTGCAACCCCCCTAACGGGAGCCACCTTGGCACGGTGGGGGGCTTGAGGTCCCAGTGATCTGGTAAGCTTGGACCAGACCATACTGGAGGGGGTTTACCAGTGGGAGATTGAGGCAAAAATGGCTTCCTTTTGCCACCAAGACCTATGAGGGGGATGGTGCATCCACCCTGTTCATTCAATTCTTGACCAGGGAGAAACTATCCACTGGTGTTTGCCGTGCCATGGCGTCCTGTATTACTAGGCAAAGGGAATCCTGGAGCATGAGCAATGCTGCATGCTGCGCCCTCGCAGCTAACACAACTCTTCGTCTCTATTCTGGTTTTAGACGGGTGGCGATTCAAGGGCCGGTCAAGTCAATGGCTGGTTCAAATGGGCTAGGGGTCAAGCAGGCACTGTTCAGTCAGTAGTGCATAGGTTCTGCGACGGCCCTCAGTTACTGTACTAGTAGCTGCATATATTCTCATTACCGCTGTGGATGTGGGATTTTGAAACCCCAATATAGCTTCCCCTACACTGGACTCCATGAATGGGGGGTTGGGCGTGAGGATGTGATGAATTCTAATTGCATGATTTTACAAAATTTACAAAGATGTAGCGCATCCCCCTGACGACCTACACAATCCCCTGGCCATTGCTCTGGAAAATCACATGTCATTCTAGAACCTTCCAGTTTCCAAACGGGCAAGAATAGGAATTGTAAATGGCTCCCAGGCTCCCAAACCAGGTACGAAGGAGAAAAGTCTACTCAATCCATTAAGAAAATATTACAGGGTAAATATGAAAGTATTTCATATAGTACGTACATAGTAGTGAAGACCATTGAGGGGTCTATCTATCATGGGATCTTAAAATTTGAACACGTCGGAAAAATTTAGTGGAGGTGCTGTCAATGTGATCCTGCAATCACTCCCACAGCCTTATAGTTGCATGTTTCGTCACAAGACGAGAATGATCCATCTGCGTGCGGTTATACTCTACAGAACACTCAATTAGCGTGAAGGAATTGTCTTTTCCCAAGACCTGATGAGGATTCGAGGATAAAAACGTTATGGAACTAACGAATTAATTTTAGTGGCAGTAAAACGTTTAAGAAGAAAGTTGATGGTCTGGAACAGTCGACACAGCTCTCCTAACTTTTGAAATCATTAGTCCTCTCCAGAATCAGTTAAGTTGGCATGGTACAACTCTAGGTAATAAAGCTATATGTGCCCAAATATATGGTGCTTCCAACGCCAGGTTATGGGCATGAAGCCAAACTTTTCCGTTTTAAGAAAATGGACAACCAAGTGTGTGTGAAACGTGGTACAATAAGGTCATCAAGGGGATAACAACTGTCCAGGCCCAAGTATGCTTAATTACCACTGGAAAGAAGCTAATTGAAGCTTCTTCAAAGCAATGTTAAAGGTCAAATTGAAAAATGAACGTATTGGTAATAAGAAGTAAGGAGAAAGTTAGTTTTCCAGAGGGCCAACGCAAACGTGCCTGTGTGCTGTTGCCCAGCCACTCAGCCTCCAGGCTAGTACAGTGGTAAAGTGTCGACCTCTCAACCGAGGGGTCGGCGGCGCGACGCGACGATGTTGATTATTTAAGGTTTTTTCACCCCTTTTTGGCTCAGCTGGCAAAAACGACAGAGTGTCACCATCTGTGTGTATGTGGTGGCAGCTGGAGCTGTCACCGTTGAGGCCCCAGGAGCCCTTCCTGACGGCTCCAAAGACCCCACTCTGATTCCTTTGCTTGGGCAAAGGGAGTACCTGAGCCTTAGCTTCAGTGGCATTCTGTCTAGCAGCAGAGGCCCCTGTGGATGTGGTGGCAACTGGAGCTGTCACCACTGAGGTCTCTGGAGCCGTAACTGATGGCTCCAGGGACCTTACTTTGGGAGGAGCAGTCTCCTCAATAGACCTCTCACTCCTACTCCGTTTCTTGTGGAACAACTCCCCAGAGGTAGTGTCAGCAATCTGGGACTGAGGTTTAAAGGAAGTGGCAGAATGTGTGGTGTAAGAAGCACTGGGAAGCATCGCATAGGATTGGGCACATATGGTTTTACTTTGAGGTGGTACCATGCTAACTTAACTGATTCTGGAAGGACTAACACGTTAAAAGTTAGAAGGAGACCTGGTGTTGACTGTTCCAAACCATCAACTTTCTTCTTAAAACGTTTTACTGCCACTACATTAAAATTCTCTAATTCCTCTAATAATTACTCCTCAGAATACCTCATCAGGTCTCAGGAAAAGACAATTCCTTTACACTGATTGAGGGTTTTGTGAGGAGAATATGAAACTTGAGCCCCAGGAATGTCACATATCGCACACAGACGGTCACTCTCGTCTGGTGACAAAACCTCAACTATCAGGCTACCATCTCTCTGTGGGGTGATGCGAGGATCACGTTGACATACCTCAACTATTTTCCGATGTACTTCAAAAATATCAAGATCCATGATTGATACACCATCAATGGTCTTCACTACTAGGTAATTACTATATGAAATACTTTCATATTTACCAGGTAAGATTTCCTTAATGGATTGAGGAGAACATTTCTCCTTCTTACCTGGTTTGGGGTTCCGGGAACCATTACGATTCCCATTCTTGCCCTTTGGAAGCTGGAAACGTTCCAGAGTGACAACATGTGATGTTCCAGAGGGAGTGGCCAGGGGATTGCATAGGTCGTCAGGAAGTGAGCTAGATGTTTGTAAATTTATAGTACTCATACAAATTAGAATTCTTCATTTCCTCACCCCCCTACCCACCATGGAGTCCAACGAGGGGAAGCTATAGTTGGGGCTGAAAGTCTCCAACAGCCACAGTAATGAGGAAAATATACGCAGCCACCATTGCAGTACTAATGGTAGTCGTGGGACCTATGCGCTACCGACTGAACAGTGCCTGCTTGACCCTAGCCATATTTGACCAGCCGATTGACTTGACCGGTCCTTGATCAAGCCACCCGTCTAACCAGAATAAAGGACCATAGAGCTGTGTCGCTAGCTGCAGGGTGCAGCGTGCAGCATCGCTCAACCTCCAGGACTCCTGTCTCCTGGTAATACGGGACGCCACGCACGGCAAACACACGAGAGAGAGATCTCCCTGATCCAAGATGGAATGAACCAGGGGTGGGTGCACCATCCCTTTTCATAGGCCTTGGTGCACCAGGAAGCCATTTTGTCTCATCCCTCACTGGTGACCCCTTCAGTATGGGTAGCCCTCCAGCCCCCCACCGCGGCAAGGCGGTTTTCGTTAGGGGGATGTGTGACAGAATGATTTCGGTGCTATCAAAGAAAAGATGAAGTGGAACCCAAAGTATTGAGGGCTAACTTGGTTGAAATTTCCACGGATTTGATATGTATGTGTATGTATCTATCTATCTATCTATCTATATATCTATGATATATAAATAATATATATAAGAATAAATATATATATATAGATATACATATATATATATACATATATATATATATATATACATATATATATACATATAATATATATAAATACATATATATATATATATATATATATATATATATATAATATATATATATATATATACATACACACACACACACACACCACACACACACCACACACACACATATATATATATATATATATATATATATATATATATAATAATATATATATATATATATTATATATATATATATATATATATATATATATATAGATTATATATATATATGTATGTATGTATATAAAGGAAGGAAAGCAATAACAATCGTCCCTTTCTGATCTTTCTGTTGGCCTCAACAAATTGTCAAACTTTATGGCTTCGTGTGACCAAGTTTCAATTTGTTTTTTTTTTCTTAAATACGAAATTGTTTCTCACGATGAGCGAGTACAGTTTAAAAATCATTTTGGCTTTCACGTTAGGGCAGGGCACTTGGAACTTGCAGAGGTTAACCGAGGTTCACGTCACGAGATTTTATTGTTGTTATCCTAACGTCGCTTTTGAATGTTATCTCTCTATCTCTTCCCCTCCCCTCTCTCTCATTTATTACCACATTTATAATAATGTAAGGAAAATAATAACCTGACCAAATACCTTTTAATGATGCTGTACATTCTATTGCCCCTAACTTCTCTATGGTGGCTCGTGACATGCATCAATATCGTATAACAAAGTGAAGTAGTGTGGCAGGCGTGGCAAAAGTTCTTTATAGTAAGATACTCATCTTTTGAGTTTGTGAAGGTTTTTATAAGTCACGTATTTTATGTCATGTCATTTATCACTTTCGTAACTTTAGGGTTATCTGATTCGTTATTGCTCATAGTCTTTCATGTCCTTAATTATAATGACTGAATTAATATTTCGTAGTCATTAGCTTATTCATTATTTGCTTAATTATTATCAACCGGATATTTATTTTTCATAGCAGGGTACAATGAATTATTTTGTATGGTTATTAAAGAAAGAAAATCAAGTCAGGGTACGTTGTGTATTTTACAAGATCAACAACAAAAAACTTGTAATCTCAAACCAGAAAATATATATCACAGCGATTTTCCCATATGCTTACAATAATTGTCGCTGGACAGTACAGGACTGGCAAAACTGTAGTAGTAGCTGTGTTCGCCTAGCCACTCTTTCTCCCTCTCTGATTTGTCTTGGCAGAACGAGAGGTGTATATATGCAGGCAATACCCGCCACTTCCAGGACAGTGCCAGCTCATTTGCATATGTTAATTGTTAGACTGCATTTTAACTGATGTTACGGCGCTACGCTCGTTCCCGCGTTCACTACAACCATCTCCCACGGCAGATGAGACGGAAAGCCTCAGCGTCAACTCATCAGGCGAAACCTCGCCCGATGAGAACCCTATCCACGGGAGGCGGCCCATCAGTCTTTGGGATGTTCTGGCAGCCCTCAGCACAGGTTCATGGGTTTACGAAGTTCGTCTGAAGCTGGACGTCTTGACAACAATATTCACAGGATCCAGGCAGGGACTGTATACAGACATAAAAACAATCAACTGCGGACACACAAGCAGGCGATTAAGCAAATGAAAAGAAACAACAATTAGTAAGGCATATGGGAGAAATCTGTATATTATTTTTGATTTGAGACCGAGTAATCACAGGGTGCAATCGGGAAAAATCAAACCAAACAATAGAATCTGACCGAACAGGAGAATCAAAATCCTGTGGCAACAACGAAAATTCAGCATCACAAGAAAACAACTTCAATTGGTTTACATGAACATTTCTTTCTGCAAATAGTGGAGACATCACAAATGATGAAAGTTACCAGACTGGTGATCCGAATTATTCTACATGGGCACAACCACCTAGGATTCAAGACACGACTGACACCTTGAACTTGATCATAAGAACATCGCAATACAAGAGATCCAACATTAATTTTCTGTTCGCGAACTTTTCTTTTGTAATATTTAGCATTTATTTCTCGTGTCTTGCAAGAAGTCACAGATGCTACTTGAGGAGCCTGAGAAGATGATCGGCACTTGTATCATCTTCATTCGTGGTAACACGGTTTGTAAGCCCAACTGGATAAGTGTATGAATGCCCCATATACAGGAACAGAAGTTGGTTATTAATTGATCTGTGAAATGCAGTGTTAAGTGCATACCGCACTTGGGGTACATAGTCATCCCATGACAAGGGAGCATCATCACAGTGGGTAGCTATTTCATCTTTTGAGCATGTATTCAGACTTCAGAAAATAATTTGTTATTGAATTCAGAACCACTGTCTGTAGTTAACATTCTAGGAACTCCATAGAGTGTAAAATATTGTTCCACAAAGGCATCAGCTATTGTCGGGGCACTTATATTTGGAAGAGAAATAATTTACAAATACCTGCTCATGTGTTCTATTATGGACAGAAGGTAATTGTTTCCATGATATGAGCTGTGGAGATCCATCAGATCTGCACTAATTCTGTCCAAAGGAGAAGTGACAACAGGTATTTGTGAAAGTTAACGTTTAGCTTTACAGTTCCTCTTTGCTTTTTACATTGAAGACAGGCATTGACATATTCCTTTTTAACTAAAAGCATGTTCTTGAAATAATAATGTTCTTTTAGTTTGTGGTACGTCCGGAAAATACCAGGATGGGTTGCTATAGCAGAAGCATGGGCAATTCTTAAAGCTTTTTTCTGTAGTGCCTTAGGTATGACCAGTCAGAACATATCTTTAGATGATATAACACAACATCTTTGAGTTCAAATTCATCTAAGAATGTTGTTAGACGTTTTTGTGGTAATGTAGAGCTTTACAGGAAATTTATAATCTTGTGCCATACTTGGTCTTTAAGTTGTGCTTTTCTTAAAACAGTTGGTTCCGCTATGGCAAGGACAATAGATGCAATATCACAGCTTAGAACATCAGGAATGTGGTGAATAGATATCTTTCCATAAACAATATGGTAAGAGTATTCCATCAGCGAGACACATGTAGAGACTTGGTCCTTTGGATGAAAATATAGGTTAATGGTCTGTGATCAGTTATAATGGTGTAGGATTTACCATACAGATATACACAGATTCTATTATAGCAAGAGCTTCCATGTCAGTAACGCTGTAACGAATTTCTGATCCTCTTATGCCAGTTATATGTAACAGCACAGAGTTAATTTATATGAGACAAGAGCCTATACCCACTCTTGAAGCATCTGTATGGAGTTCAAAAGGTGTCGAAAAATCAGGTCTTTGCAATACTGGGGCCATAGTTAATAGATGTTGAAGCTGACGAAAAGCTGCATCTTGTTCTGCATTCCATTTGAATGGCTGGCCTGGAGCTGCGATAGTAGCAAAGTTTGGAATCTGGTAACAAAAGAAGCCAATGCATCCCAAAAATCTGTAAACTCCAGTTACGTCTGTGGGTGGAGGAAGTTAATTAATGGACCAAACTTTATCTGGTTTGGAAGATGTGCCATTCACAGAAATTCTGAAACCCAGGAACTTAAAATCCTTAACAGTGAAGCTGCATTCATTCAAATTCAGCTTTAGACCTGCTTTGTTCATTAAGGCAAGAGTTTCATTTAGATGATTTGTTCAAAGAATATAACATCATCTAATATGCTAGAGTATGTTTCCTAGCACAGATATAAGACATATTGATGATTCTTGAAAGTGGCAGGCAGTCTTCAACCAAATGAATTGACTGAACTGCATAATGTGGACCATCTGAAAAGGCCGTTTTCTCCCGGTTTTCTGAACAACTGTTATACTCAGT
>NW_023659886.1:55000-68792 GCF_015228065.2 Penaeus monodon | reverse complement strand
GTTATCATCCAAATCATTAATCATCATTATCATCATTATCACTCTTATCGTCATTCTTGCAATTATCATCATCATTATTGCAATTGTTATCATTATTATTGGGGGGGGGGGGCAATTAATTGAGTTTAAGAGTATATATTTTTGCAATATACTATAACCACAACAATAATAATAGTAATAACAATAATAATAACAATAATACGATTTTAATAATATTATTTATATCATTATCCTAATTAGTATCGTATTACTGGTAATTATTACTGTTATAAAATTATTTTTTGCAATTATACTACCAGTACAAATAATGATTCTGATAATAATTAAATATCAATACTATAACAATATTTATAACCACTAGCTTATTATTATCTACTTTACTTATTATTTTATTGTTATTAATTACAGTTTATAATAGATTTTTTGGCATAATACTAATAATTAAGATAATAGTAATATAATAAATAAGAATATAATAATAATAATAAAATAATAATCATAATAATCTATTTAATAATATTCAAAATGTTATCAAATTCTCTTTATTTTCTCACTTTTACATCTTTATTGTTATGGATTAATACAATTCTGGTAATTATTTATCATTATTACCCTAATAATTGCCAAAAATTCACCAAGAAATCGAAAAAAACGTCATTTTGGAGTATACTCTCAAAAGGCTATATTCGCTAGATTTTTGCCGCTTTTTTCGACTGTTGGGATGTTTTTCTTATCCCTTTTTTTATATTATATATGGACACAATTCCTGTTATTATCATCATTATTATCATGATTATCATCATTTTTTATCGTTATCATCATCATTATCATCATTATCATCATCATTATCCATTAATCATCATCATTATCAGTCATTATTTGCAATTGTTATCATTATTATTGCAATTATTGGAGTTATAGTATATATTTTTGCAATAATACTATAACCACAACAATAATAATAGTAAATAACAATAATAATACAATAATACGATTTATAATAATTCTTTATATCATTATCTTAATTAGTATCGTTTTACTGTATTAATTACTGTTATAATAATTATTTTTTGCAATTATACTACCATACAGAACAAATAATAAAGATGATAATAATTACAATAATAATACTAATAACACTATTATAGACCACTAGCATTATTATTATTATACCTTATAATTATTATTATTATTGTTAGTATTACAGTTATAATAGCTTTTTTGGCAATATACTAATAATTAAGATAATAGTAATAATAATAATAATAATAATAAATAATAATAATAAAAATAATATAAAATACTAATAATATTCAAATGTTTAATCAAAATTCTCTTTATTCCTCACTTTTACCATCATTATTGGTTATGATAATACAATTCTGGTAAGTATTATCATTATTACCCTATAATTGCCGAAAATCGACCAAAGAATCGAAAAAAAACGTCATTTTTGGACGTGATACTCCTCAAAAAGGCTATATTTCGATAGATTTTGCCGCTTTTTTTTCGCTTTTTGGATGTTTTTCTTATACCTTTTATATTATATATGGACACGAATTCCTGTTATTATCAGCATTAATTCTTCATGATTATCATCATATTATCGTTAGCATCATCATTATCATCATTATCATATTATCATCAATCATTATCAATCATTATTGCAATTATATCATCATTAATTGCAATTGTTATCATTATTATGCAATATTGGGTTATAGTATATTTTTGCATAATACTAATAACCACAACACTAATAATGGTATAACGAATAATAATAACAATAATAAACGATTTTATAATCATTATTTATATCATTATCTTAATTAGTATCGTTTATTACTGTAAATTATTACTGTTATAATAATTATTGTTTTGCAATATACTACCAGTACAAATAATATGATGAATAATAATTACAATAATAATACCACTAACCAATAATTATAACCACTAGCAATTATATTATTTACTTAATACTTATTATTATTATTGTTATTTATTTAACAGTTTATATAGATTTTTTTGGCAATAATACTACTAATTAAGATAATCGTAATAATAATAATAGATAATAATATAATAATAATAATAATAATATAATATAATATATATTAATAATATTCAATGTTATCAACATTCTCTTTATTCTCACTTTTACCATCATTATTGTTATGATTAATACAATTCCTGGTAATTATTATCATTATTACCCTAATAATTGCCGAAATCCAAAAGAAATTCGAAAAAACGTCATTTTGAGTATACTCTCAAAAGGCTATATTTCGCTAGATTTTGCCGCGTTTTTCGACTTTTGGGAATTTTTTCTTATAACCTTTTTATATTATATAGGACACAATTCCTGTTTATTATCATCATTATTATCATGATTATCCATCATTTAATTATCCGTTCTCAATCATCATTATCATCATTAATCATCATTATCATCATCATTATCATCATTATTGCAATTATGACATCATTATTGCAATTGTTATCCATTATTATTTTGCAATTATTGGAGTTTAGAGTTAATATTTTTTGCAATTAAGTTACTAATAACCACAACAATAATAATAGTAATACAATATAATAACAATAATAACGAATTTTATAATATTATTTATAGCATTATCTTAATTAGTATCGGTTATTAACTGTTAATTATTACTGTTATATAATTTATTTTTGGCAATTATACTACAGTACAAATATAATGCTGCTAATAATTACAATATAATACTAATACAATATTCATAACCATTAGCATTATTATTATATACTTATACTTATTATTATTATTGTTAATTATTACAGTTATAATAGATTTTTTGCGAATAATGCTAATATTAAGATAATAGTAATATAATAATAATAATATGATAATATAATAATAATAATATAATATAATAAAATAATAATAATAATAATAATAATAATATTCAAAATGTTATCAAATTCTCTTTATTTCTCACTTTTACCATCATTATTGTTATGATTACTACAATTTCTGTAATATTATCATTATTACCCTAATAATTGCCGAAATCACCAAAGAAATCGAAAACGTCATTTTGGAGTATACTCTCAAACAGGCTAAGTTTTCGCTAGATTTTTGCCGCTTTTTTTCGACTTTTGGGAATGTTTTTTTCTATAACCTTTTTTTATTTATATGGCACAATTCCTGTGTATTATCATCCTTATTATCATGATTATTCATCTATTTATCGTTATCATCATCATTAGCATCATTATCATCATTATCATCATTATTGCAATTATATCATCATTAATTGCAATTGTTTATCATTATTATTGCCAATTATTGGGTTAATAGTAATATATTTTTGCAATAATAACTAATAACCACAAAATAATAATAGATAATAACAATAATAATACAATATAACGATTTTATAATAATTATTTATATCATTATCTTTAATTAGAATCGTTTATTACTGTAATTATTACTGTTATATCAATAATTATTTTTTGCAATATACTACGCAGTACAAATAATAATGATGATAAATAATTACATAATAATACTAAATAAACAATATTATACACTAGCTTATTATTATTTAACATTATACTTTTATTATTATTACATTTTTATTAATTACAGTTATAATAGATTTGTTGGCAATAATACTATAATTTTAAGAGAATAGTAATAATAATAATAATATACTAATAATAATAATAATAATAATAATAATATAATAATAATATATTCAAATGTATCAAATTCTCTTTATTCTCATTTTACCATCATTATTGTTATGATAATACAATTCTGGTAATTATTAATCATTAATTACCCTAATAATTGCCGAAATCACCAAAGAAAGCGAACAAACGTCCCATTTTGGAGTATACTCTTAAAAGGCTATATTTCGCTAGATTTTGCGCTTTTTTCGACTTTTGGTGAATGTTTTTTCTTATACTTTTTTATATTATATATGGCACAATTCCTGTTATTATCATCATTATTATCCTGATTATTTCATTAGTATCGTTATCATCAATCATTTCATGCATTATCACATCATTCTCTCATTATGCAATTATTATCATCATTATTGCAATTGTTATCATTATTATTGCAATTATTGGAGTTTAGTATATATTTTTGCATATCTAATACCACAACAATAATAATTAGTAAAAAACAATAACAAATATACAATAATAACGATTTATAATAATTATTTTATCATTATCTTTAATTAGTATCGTTTTTATTACTGTATTATTACTGTTATAATATATTTTTGCAATTTACTACCAGGACAAATAATAATGCTGATAATAATTACAATAATATACTATACATATTATAGAACCACTAAAAAAAAGCATTATTATTTTATCTTATACTTATTTATTATTATTGTTTATTATTACAGTTATAATAGATTTTTTGGCAATATACTAATAATTAAGATAATAAGTAATAATAATAATATTAATAATATATAATAATAAATACTATAATAATAATAATAATAATAATATTAATAATATTCAAATGTTATCAAAATTCTCTTTATCTCACTTGTTAACCTCATTAGTTGTTCTGATTAATACAATTTCTGGTAATTATTATCATTATTACCCTAATAATTGCCGAAATCACCAAGAATCGAAAAACGTCATTTTGGAGTATCTCTCAAAAGGCTATATTCGCTAGATTTTGCCGCTTTTTCGACTGTTTGGGATGTTTTTTCTTATACCTTTTTTATATATATATGTACACAATTCCTGTTTATTATCAATCATTAATTAATCATGATTATCATCATTATTATCGTTATCATCATCATTATCAATCATTATCATCATTATCATCATCTTATCATCTTTATTGTAAAAAAAAAAAAAAAAAAAGCAATTATTATCTCATTATTGCAATTGTGTATCAATTTTTAATTGGGCAATTAATTGGAGTTATAGTATATATTTTTGGCAATAATACTATACCCAGACAACATAATATAGTAATAACATAATATAACAATAATACGAATTTTATAATAATTATTTATATCATTATCTAATTAGTAGCGTTATTTACTGTAATTATTACTGTTAATACTAATTATTTTTGCAATTATACTACCAGTACAAATAATAATGAATGAGAATAAATTACCATAATAATACTCATAACAATATATAACCACTAGCATTATTATTATTATACTTATACTTATTAAATTATATTGTTGTTTATTACAGTTATCTGATTTTTTGGCAATACTACTAATAATTAAGAGAATAGTAATAATATAATAATAATAATAATAATATAATAAAATATAAAAATTATAATAATTTAATATAAATCATAAAATATTAATAATAATAATAATAATAATGTTATCAAAAATCTCTTTATTCTCACTTTTTACCAGCATTATTGTTATGATTAATAACAAATTCTGGTAATTATTATCATTATTACCCTAATAATTGCCGAAATCACCAAGAAATCGAAAAAAACGTCATTTTGGAGTATACTCTCAAAAGGCTAATTTTTCGCTAATTTTTGCCGTCTTTTTTCGACTTTTGGCATAGTTTTTTCTATACCTTTTTTTATATTATATATGGACACAATTCCTGTTATTATCATCATTAATTATCATGATTATCATCATTAATTATCGTTCTCATCATCATTATCATCAATTATCATCATCATTATCAATCATTTTGCAATTATTATCTCATTATTGCAATTGTTATCATTAGTATTGCAATTTATTGGAGTTAAGTTTATATATTTTTGCAATATCTAATAAACCACACACAATAATAATAGTAATAACAATAATATAACAATAATTACGATTTTAATAAATAATTATTTATATCATTAGCTTAATTAGTATCGTTATTACTGTAATTATTACTGTTATAATAATTATTTTTTTTGCAATTATACTACCAGTACAATACTAATTATGATATAATTACAAATAATATACTAATACAATATTATACCACTAGCATTAATTATTAATTTATACTTTATACCTTATTATTATTATTGTTATTATTACCGTTTAATGATTTTTTGGCAATCAATACTAAGAATTAAGATAATAGTAATAATAATAATAATAAAAAATAATAAAAAGAAAATAGTAATATATATAATAATAATAATAATAATAATAATATTCCAAATGTTTATCAACAATTCCTCTTTATTCTCACTTTAACCATCATTAATTGTTATGATTAATACAATTCTGGTAATTATTATCATTATTACCCTAATATTGCCGAAATCACCAAAGAAATCGAAAAAAACGGTCATTTGGAGTAATATCCCTCAAAAGGATATATTTAGGATAGTTTTGCCGCTTTTTCGACTTTGGGAATGTTTTTCTTATACTTTTTTATATTATCTATGACACAATTCCTGTTATTATCATACATTATTATCATGATTATTATCATTATTATCGTTATCATCATCATTATCATCATTATCATCATTATCATCATCATTAAATCAGCATTATTGCAATTAATTATCATCATTATTGCAATTGTTTATCATTAATTATTGCAATTAAATTGGAGTTATAGTATATATTTTTGCAATTATGCTAATAACCAAACAATAATACTAGTAATAACATAATATAACATAATAACGATTTTATAATCATTATTTATATCATTATCTTAATTAGTTCGTTATTACTGTATATTATTACTGTTATAATAATTATTTTTGCAATTTATACGACAGTACAATAATAATGAATGATAATAATTACAATAATAATACGAATAACAATGTTATAACCACTAGCATTTTATTATTATACTCTACTTATTATTCTTATTGTTATTATTACAGTTATTTAAATAGATTTTTTTGGCAATAATAACTTATTGAAGATAATAGTAAATAAAATAATCATATAATAATAATAATTAATGAATAATAATAATAATAATAATAATGTTAAATAATATTCAAATGTTAGCAATTCTCTGTATTCTCACTTTACCATCATTAATTGTTTATGATTAATACAATTCTGTTAATTAATTATCATTATTACCCTAACGAATAATGCCGAATTCACCAAGAAATCGAAAAAACGTCATTTTGGAGTCAAACTCTCAAAGGCTATATTCGCTAGATTTTCACGGCTTTTTCACTTTTGGAATGTTTTTTCTTATACCTTTTTATATTATATTATGGACACAATTCCTGGTTATTAGCATCATTATTATCCTGATATCATCATTCTTATCGTTCTCATCATCATTATCAGCATTAGCATCATCATTTATCATTCATTATTGCAATTATTATCATCATTATTGCAATTGTTATCATTATTATGCAAGTATTGGAGTTATAGTATATAGTTTTTGGGCAATTAATACTAATAACCACAACAATAATATAGTAATAACAATAATAATAACAATAATACGATTTTATAATAATTATTTATATCCATTATCTTAATTAGTATCGTTATTAAGCTCATTATTACTGTTATAATAATTATTTTTTTTTTGCATTATACTACCGTACAAATAATAATGATGATAAATTACAATAATAATGCTAATAACAATATTATAAACCACTAGCAATTATCATTATTATGACTTATACTTATTATTATTATTGTTATTATTACAGTTTATAATAGCAATTTTTTTGGGCAATAATACTAATATTAAGAATAATAGTAATATAAGAAATAAGATAATAAAAGAATAATAATAACAATAATAATAATAAATTAATACTACTAATAATAACAATAATAATATTATAATCTTCAATGTTTCAAATTCCTCTTTTTACCCTCACTTTTCCATCAATTATGTTATGATTAAATACAATTCCTGGTTAATTATTATCAATTATTACCCTATAATTGCCGAAATCACCAAAGAAAATCGAAAAAACGACGTCTTTTGGAGTATACTCTCCAAAAGGCTATATTTCGCTAGATTTTGCCGCTTTTTCGACTTTTGGGAATGTTTTTCTTATACCTTATTTATATTATTATGACACAATTCCTGTTATTATCATCATTATTATCATGATTGCACTTTTATCGTTATCATCATCATTAATCAATCAATTATCATCATTATCATCATCATTATCCAATCATTATTGCAATTTATTAATCATCAATTAATTGCAATTGTTAATCATTATTATTGCCAATTATTGGAGTTAATAGTATATATTTTTGCAATATACTAATACCACAACAATAATAATAGTATAACAATATAATAACAATATAACGATTTTATATATTATTTATATCATTATCTTAATTAGTCTAATCGTTATTACGTTAATGATTACTGTTATAATAATTATTTTTTGCAATTATACTACCAGTACAAATAATAATGATGATAATATTACAATATATAAGACTAATAACAATAGTATAACCACTAGCATTATTATTAATTATTAATACTTATACTTATTATTATTATTGTTTTATTATTCCAGTTATAATAGAGTTTTTGGCAATAATACTATAATTAAGATAATAGTAATAATATAATAATATAATAATACTAATAATAATATAATAATATAATATTTAATAATTTCAAACTGTTATCAAAATTCTCTTTATTCTCACTTTTACCAAATCAATTATTGTTATGATTAATACAATTCTGGTATTATTATCATTATTAACCCTAATAATTGCGAAATCACCAAAGAAATCGAAAAAACGTCATTTTGGAGTATACTCCCTCAAAAGGCTATATTTCCGCTAGATTTTGCCGCTTTTCCGACTTTTGGGAATGTTTTTCTTTATACCTTTTTTATATTATATATGGACACGATTCTGTTATTATCTCATTTTTATCATGATTATCTCATTATTATCGTTATCCATCATCATTATCATCATTTAGCATCATTATCATCATCATTAATCATCATTAAATTGCAATGATTAATCATCATTATGCAATGTTATGATCATTATTATTGCAATTATTGGAGTTACAGTATATATTTTTTGCAATAATACTAATAACCACAACAATATAATATAAATAACCAATAATAATAACAATATAACGAGTTTTATAATAATTATTTATATCTTATCTTATGAGTAATCGTTATACGGTAATTATTACTGTTATTATAATTATTTTTGCAATTTTTACTACCAGTACAAATAATAATGATGATAATAATTAAATAATAATCTAATAACAATATTATAACCACTACATTAAGTATCATTTACTTAATAACTTCTTATTATTATTGTTTATTATTACAGTTATAGATAGATTTTTTTTTTTTGGCAATAATACTAATAATTAGATAATATTATAATCATAATCCTCATATATTACTATCTGCTCAGTTTTTCACTTAGTCAATTACTAATATCTCTCTTTGCTCTCCATCGCTTTAGTTACTATATTTTTTCCTCGTCCTGTCACTCAATACTCTCATTTCAACGCATTAATCACAGTCCCTGTGTGATTCATTCAGTTCTTTTCTCTCTCTCTCTCTCGATCATTCGGCCCATTTTATGAGAATGGAAACCTCACTTTTACACTACAAATGGAACATTTTATACCTCATTCCATTTTAGGGACATTCTTCATTTTCTACAGACAAAAATTACACCTCACTTTTACAGAATCCATAATCTACGTTTGTGTGTACTCGTCCTGTGTGTGTGTGTGTGTGTTTGCTTTCTGCTTGGGTGTTGTTTTGTATCTGTTTTTGTGTTTGTATTAAGTGTGTTTTATCTGTTTCTATGGTCTCTGTCCGTGCGCGTGTGTTTGTTGCGTTTGTTTGCCTGTGTGTGTGGTTTGATTGTGCTTACCGTGAGTGTGGTATGTTTCTCCTTTGTGTGTGTGTCTGCTTAGTATATGCTTGTGTGAGATGGTCCCCTGTTATCAGGCGTCCAGCTGATAAAAAGATAAAGCCTACCTCATTTTCCTCTCTTATGTCTTTCTTCTCTGCCCTTCCCCCAATTCTTATCTCTCTCTTTTTCTCCTTCCCCCTCCACCTCTTCCTCCCCCCCCCACACACATCGCAAGGAGACCAACTATCTCTTTTTCTCCTTTCACAAACTCTTTCTTTTCTCTCTCTCGGTCTATTTCGTTATATTCTCTTCTTTCTCCCTATATATCCTTTCCCATTCCCCTTCTCTCTCTTATTTTTATCTCTGCCTGATTTGAACTCTCCCACCGCATAATTAACTCTCCTACCATCTCTCTCTCTCTCTCTCTCTCTCTCTCTCTCTCTCTCTTTCTTTCTCACTGCTCACTTTCTTTTTCTATCTCTTTATTTCTCTTTTTATTCTCTTTTTCTTGTTTGACTCTCTCTCTCCTCTCACTTCCCTTCAACCCCTGACTTCTCTCTCTGGCCCTTATCTGCTCGTTTCCCTCTCTCTTTCCCTATTTTGTCTCACTTTCCTTCCCCCCCCCTCTCTCAGTCTCTTGCTATCCTCTCTTTGATATACCCTGTCTCTCTCTTTCCTCTCCCTCCCCCTCCCTACAACTCTCTTTTCTTTCTTTACTATATCTCTCTCTCTCCTTCTAGAACCAATTTTCTGTATGTGGGTCTTCGTCTCTACGTGTCTTCTCCCATCCCTTTTCTCCTCGCTTTCTCCAACCCTCTCCCTCCCTCTTTTTTTTCCCCTCTCTCCCCTCCCCTTACTTTGGTTTATTCTCTATATTTTCCTTGATTGCTCTCTTCCCCTCTCATTCTCTTTCTTATTGCTTCGTCTATTTTGGATCGCTTCTTCCCCTTTTCGTCCTGCTTCTTTTTCTTTGTCTCATTCCTTCCCTTATTGCTTCGTCTTATTTGGATCGCTTCTTCCCTTCTGTTCCTTCCGAGTCCTCCGCTGCGCCCTCGAGCAGCGTCGTCGTTTCCAGCCAAATGGGAGAAGATCCCGCTGATGATCCAATGGCGGCGCCTCCTTCCTCGTAGAGCCCCACTTACCCCCTCCTCCTTGGGAATGCCATTGGTCGCTCCGCTCTACGTGAGGGCAGCTTAGCTGTTGGGAAGAGTCGCCGAGGGGGCAGAGCCTCGTGCTGTTGGGGGTGCGGTGCCAGCATGAGAGGTGGGCGGGGTCAGTAGGCCCCCAGGCACACACACATACACAGACACATTAGAGGAAAAAATGTATCATAATGTACATATACATATATATTAGGTGTGTGGATGTATGTAATAATTAATATATATATATATATATAATAGTATATATATATTATATATATATATATATGTATATATATATATATATATAAAATATAACATATATAAATAAATACATTCATACAATACATCCTCACATATTTATTATAGATAGATTAGATTCGTACATAAATAGATAGGTAGATCTGTATTCATAGATATGTATGTGTGTGTATATGTACATTGTGGGGGGGGGGGGGTGGGGGGGGGGGTGTAAAAAAAATATATATATATGTATATATATATATATATATATATATATATATATATCCATTTATTTTATTTTATTTATTTATAGCTGTGGGAAGAGAGTCGCCGAGGGGGCAGAGCCTCGTGCTGTTGGGGGTGCGGCCAGCATGAGAGGTGGGCGGGGTCAGCGGCCACAGGCCACACACACATACCACACATGTATATGAACAATATATACATATATGTACATATACATATATTTAGGTGTGTTTGTATGTGTATATATATTATATATATTATATATATATATCTATATATATATATATAATAATATATTATCTATATATATATCTTATATATATATATCTATATCTAATGTCTATATACATGATATAAATAATACATTCATACATACACTCACATTTTATTAATAGATAGATTCTTACCTAAATAGATAGGTAGATTATGTAATTCATAGATTATGTATGTGTGTGTATATGTACAGTGGCGTATATATATATATGTATATTTATGAATATATATATATATATAATAATATATATATATATAAATATATATATAATAGTCCATTTATTTATTTATTTTTTATATATGCATGTCATTTCTGGGTGTTAAGTATGTATATTGTATAATTTTATAAGTCTAGTTGATAATTGGCTATCTACCTTACCTTCCTACTACACTTTCTATTCTACTTACCTACGTATCTACTACCTAGTTATCTAGTCAGCCTTCTTACTGGCCACATCTATTCTATCTGTTGTATCTACCTGCCTAGTAAATCTTGGTTAGGTAAGTCACGTTAGATTTCATGCGTTTTCTTATATTACGTTAGGATAGGTTTGAATAGGTTAAATTTGGTTAGGTGTACGTTTCGTTTAGTATAGTTTTAGGTTAAGTTAGGTTAGTGTTTATATATTAGGTAGGTTGGCTTCGTTAGGTTACAATGACATTTAGGTGGGGAATAGATTATGTTATTTTATGTTACACATAGGTTTAGTTGGTTTAGTATACGTTAGGGTTTAGTTAAGATTATATTAAGTTTAGTTTAGGTTAGAATTTGGTTAGGCTACGGTTTTAGGTTTAGGTTATCTTCGGTTGCATTAGATTAGAATAGGTTTAGCTAATTTTTTTCCTGTTATGTTATGTTTCTGTTAATATTGTTAGTTTTAGGGATAGTTATGTTAGGTTTCATTAAGTTTATTATTTTAGATTAGAGAAGGTTTTAGTTACGTTATGTTGTGTTATGTTAGATTAGGTTTTCGTTGGTTAGGTTTAGATTGAGCTAATTAGGTTAGTATGGATTAGGTTAGTTTTAGTTATATTAGGTAATAGTAGGGTTTGGTTTTGGTTAGGTTAGTTTAAATTAAGATGGGTTTTAGGCGTTTTAGTTTTGTTTCCTTAGATAAGCTTCAGTTAAATTCAATTTGTTTAGTTAGGTTATGATAGATTATTACGCTAGAATATTTTTAACCTTTACTTCAGATAGCATAGGTTAGTTTTGGGCTAGTTTTGGTTAGATTTAGTTCGTTTTTCGGGTATAGATTCCGGTTTAGTTAGGCAAGGTTAAGTTTGATTATTTTAGGCTTATCAGGTTAGGTTAAGTTAATAGATACATTTAAATATGTAGGTTAGGTTAGGTTAACTTTAATGTTAGGTTAAGTTTAGATTAGTTTAAGTTTAGTTATGTTTTTTTAGGTTGGTTAGATTGTGTTTTAGTTAGGTTAGGTTAGG
This sequence comes from Penaeus monodon, assembly GCF_015228065.2. Classification (NCBI taxonomy): domain Eukaryota; kingdom Metazoa; phylum Arthropoda; class Malacostraca; order Decapoda; family Penaeidae; genus Penaeus; species Penaeus monodon. Next base: position 55,573 of record NW_023659886.1, on the reverse strand, counting down.
TTTAGGTTAGGTTCGATTAAGGTAGGTTGGGTTAGTTAGAATTTGGTAAGGTTTTCGTATTAACTTTGGTTTTAGTTAGAGTAGGTTTAGATTAGTTTATGGATAGGTTTAGTTTCATTTGTAAAAATTAGGGTTTAGGTCAGGTAAGGTTAGCCTCACTTTTTTTTAGCTAGCTAGGGTTAGATTTTAGTTTAGGTTAGATTAGATGTCAAGTTTAGTTAGGTTTCGTTAAGTTAAGTTTATACTATGTTTGTTTAGGTAGTTTCAGGTTCAATTAAGTTAAGCAGGTCTGGTTTAAGTCAGGTGTAGGGTAGGGTGGGTAATAGGTTTGTTATTACAATTATTTAACCCAACTCTAAGGTAAATGTTAAATCCATCATTATTTAACCTAACCTAACTAAACTAATTTACTCAACATAAACTAAATAAACCTAAATCTTAATTAACACAACCTAATATAAACATAAAAGAAAAAAATAATATAACGTAATTGATCCTAAATCTAAATAAGAAACTACTTAAAAAAACATACTAACCTACCCTAACCTAAACTAACCTACTTAAACAAACCTA
>NW_023659886.1:0-45000 GCF_015228065.2 Penaeus monodon | reverse complement strand
TCTCTCTCTCTCTCTCTCTCATTCTTCTCTGTCCTCTCTCCTCCCTCTCTCGCTCTCTCTCTCTCTCTCACTCTCTTCTCTCCTCTCTCCCTATCTCTCTCTCCTCTGTCTCTCTCTCTCTCTCTCTCATCTATCATATTATTACGCATAACCATAGCGATGCTGTGTCTATCATCCCAATTCATCTATCTACATCCCTTATCTACTATATATACTACTATCTACATCATCTCTCTCTCGATCTCTATCTCTATCGCATCTCTAATATCCCTCTCCTCCCTCTCTATTTCCATCTATCTACTATCTCTCTCTACTCTTCTATATCTACTCTCTGTCCTATCATCTCTCTCCCTCTCTCTTCTCTCTCATCTATACTATATCTCTCTATCATCCTCGCTCTATCTCTCTATCTCTTTCTTCTATTCTCTCTCATAGCCCATTTGCCTGTCTCTCTCTCCCTCTCTCTTTCTCTTCTCTCTCTCTTATCGCTCACTTTCTCTTTTTTTATAGTGTGGTGTTTGTGTTTCTGTGTCTGTGTGCTCGCTGCCTCCGGGCCGCCCTCCTCCCCTCCCGTCCCGTCCATGCGTGTGTACACAGGAGTAGGGGTTATAGCACCGGAAACCGTAATCGATTTACGTAACCCATGGCCGTAACCGCAAGTGCTTTAATCGTAATCACGACCATCAACCGGAATCATTATCATAGTTCAATGAGGTTTTAGCAGGCCACCCGACTACCTTACGGTCGTTCAGGCGCATCATAGCAGAAAGTAGGCATCTTAAAGTGAATTATCATAACCCAATGATCGAAACTGGAAATCTTAACCGACTCTAATGATCTCTGTCCTTAAAGACCCACATTAAATCATTAGAAACCACCAAAATGAACCTACTGGGTTAATATCATTCGTAAGCTACATGGTGCCATAAATTCAATCAAGCTAATAGGGGTACCAGCCACTCTGGATCCAATTGCAATTAAGCAGGCTGACAAACTAGCCGTGTCAACTGGTGATCTTGACCTTAGCATAGTCCGTACGAGTATCTCATGTGTTTTTTGTGTCTCTTATAAAAGCAAAAATACATCTCCTGTGGCAAAGTAGTGGAACCACCTACAATAAACAATAAACATAAACCCACAATAGAACAGTGGGACCAGCTAACAGGAAAGCAGAAGTGAGGAGGTGGTGTTGGCCCGTTCTTAGGGTCAATGCCCACGAGATTAACCCCCTCACTCCCTATTTGAGAATACCTTCCCTCACAGTGCTACAGTGCCACACCAACCTCACAATAGCAACACATACTAAGATCTGCCAAAATACAATAACAATAGAATAAACATAAAAAATTTTTCAGAAACAAAACATTGAATTCACAACTTCAAATCTTTTATCAAATGATGACAAATAATAATAAAAGTAATCACTTTTCTAAAGGGAGACAAAACTGTTATGAACTTATCCTAGGATTGCCAGAATAAATAGGAATGAGCATTTGGCTTAATGACCTTGGCCACATGCCGCTGGTTGATAGAAACAAAAAAAAAAAAAAAAAATCAAAAAACAAAAAAAAAAAAAAAAATTGTTTTCACTCGTGTTTAAGCTTTTGCTGAGCTCGGACCTCTTTCTAAACGCAGTAACAACAAACACAAAGTCTTGTACCGCGAGAGTTACCCTGGAGCCCGGGGCCTCTCATCTCGCTCGACATTGTTGTTTCCTGAGTTTGTTTAAACGTAAATTAAAGTAAAGTAAATCCTGTAATTAACAGAACATTTTAGTGCTTTGCCAGCAACCTTCAGTGCTTTGTTTTGCAGGTGACCCGAGGCTTACAGTAGTATTGGTCCACACCCCACCTCAGACCCTCGCAGCTCCTCTTCTACACCAGGTTAGTCCTTACAGGGATTGACCCCTGGGTAGGAAGGCCCAGTAGTCTGGGGCGGTCCTTTGGCGCACTTTTTCTCCCATTTCTAAAATTTTCCTTTTTCATGTGACTTCCCTGATCCTACTGGAGTACCCTTGTGGGCTCCCGTTATTTCGCCTGGGGGGTGGGCAACCGGCTTACCGTCCCTCGCACTAGGCATGTTCGGCGGTACGGAAGCGCCTCCACATAACTCGATCCTCTCTGTGGTACTGAGAACTCAACTAGGCTTCCACTGGGGGGTATAGGACGAAATCTGATTTATCTCTCTTAGCTATTGCTTTAGGTTATACCAAAAGTTAAGTTTTTCAAAAATCCCTTCAGGAGAACAATTTTGACCAAAGGGGTCGGACCTGGTCCCGATGCCCAGAATGAATGACTTCCCGGCTACCCCTTCTCTCCTCAAGAGGAGGGTGCGACTACCATTACCACGTGTCCTTGACAAACTCGACCCTGAACAACGGAACCCCCACTAACGACAAAAACGAGAAGACCACTTTTTCCAAAATCCCACCGAGAATGCAAGGTTCGCGAATTAAAATGCGTGAATGAAATCAATTCGCTTGGGAAACGTGACCCCTTTTATTCATCAAAAAAAGGTTCCTGATGGTCAAGGGACGGCGATTTGATTTTGTCAAAAAATTGCGAGATGGAAGCCTCCTTGTTAAGTACAATACAACTCCCTGATTAAGGATTTACTTAGCTGACGCAAATTCATGATCTTCGAGTTAAAGTAACTATTCCTATTGGCCCAAATAACCTGTAAGGGCGTCAATACTAATTCCACAGGGATTGAGGACTGACTTTGTACCGCCCTTTCCATTCTTTGAGATCCTTACACTTACCCTCACTTATTGGCCATTATCATTGTACATGCCCCCGAAGACGGGAATGTGCGAACGAAACTGGACTGTTGTTTTTTGACCTTTGCTTTAAACAAAATCCAGAGTATAATCAAAAACATCGGTTTTAGGACGTTCCAAGTAAGACCTTATATCCAAAAGCCCATGCAAAAAAATATAAGTAAATAAAGATGCCAAAAAATTCGGACACAACCTTATTACGAATGTATTGATAAACTCGATGTAAATTTGGATGCCGTAAATGGTGCTGAAGCCCATGACCCCATTCACATGTACTAGCCAGATTTTTCCAAATGTGCTAATTTGTGGAGGTTCCCCATCATCAGAATTGCTGGTGTAGCATCCTGAAGAAGGAAACCGAGACATTAGCATTATGAAAAGCATGAAGTTAGTTATTCTGAAGCTACTAAGGAAAGTGGAAGTTTTTGACAACACACACCTGATAATTCCTATGCTGAAGCAGTAACTAACCCACCCCTAGTTTTCCAGTAATGTCAGTCAACAGCTTGCAGCTAAGATAAAGAATTGCGGAACTTAAACAGACCGTTAAGAATTAAATTTAAATATAATCACCTGACCAAATTGGTTTGATCACATGACTGCATCAACCCAGTCTAAACAATCATAAGGAGGATGAATACTGAATCACGTCGAGCGCACCTTCCCCGTCCGGGCTACTCCTGTGTGGAAATTCGTCTGCTCGCGATCGGTTTCTCGTGGTAGAAGCAGATCGCAATCTGTCATTCGTCTCCCTCACCAGGAGGTGCAGGACATGGATGCTTCTGTCTCCAAACCATCCCGAGAGAGTCCCCGGGAAGCGAGGGAGAGGAGGCGTCTCTCTCTCCCAAAAAAAGAATGAAAAAACTGGTGGACAGCATCTTCCAAACCCCATAAAACTTAAATCTGCGTCGACCATTATACAATGAACTGTCGAAGTCCTTAGATCTAAGAAAAGACCTTAATTATTAGCCTCGTCCTTGCTCTCCGATATTTAAGTTCTCCCAAGAAACGGACTTAACACACCTCGTCGTCTAACGATGTCGTTTCGTCGATGAGGACTACCATTTATGTCGGAGGATCGTGAGGGTAAGTGGTTGGAGGCGGAGTCGCCAGTGTACATCCCACCAAAGCCTCCCTTTTACGAAGTGACTATTGATTCTACTTTGGAGTTTGGTTCGCATGCAAAGTAAAAATTTAATGGCACGTACTGGCTATATGTTCACTTTATTGTCCACCTGATGCAGTATAGCCTATGAATGATCTCTTATGCTCTTCAGGAACGTCCTGCCACAAAATACATATTTTAGCTGATTTTAAATGCTCATCATACCGTTTATGGGGTTCCCTGCGGGTTGGATGTAAGAGGTGAGCAAGTAGTTAGTTTCTTAATGAGTCCTGATCTAGTCCTCTTCTGAATGATGGTGTCCGACGCGGGTGGACGATTAATACCGGTAATTTGGCATTTATTGACTTGATCACGGTCTCTTCTCAAGGCGCCAAGTGCCTCGTGGCACACCATTGACGCCTCGTTTGGAGCATCATCCTCCTATTTGATTAAATTATTCATGCGACCAGTGAGAACGCCTTCAGCGCCTAAATTTAACGTAAAACGAGCAGACTGGGTTGCCTTCACAAGGAGCGTCAAGCTCGAACTTGTTGGAGAAACCATTGATGATAAATGTAACAATATTGCAAAATTCGATTATAGAACAGCATTGCTATCCAGTCCTAAAACTTCGACAGATAGCGTTTAATGCATAGAGTTCCATGGTGGCCACCAGATTTGCCACAGGGCGCTGTGCCGACGCAATAAGGCCTTACAAGGCTTTTCAAAAATACATCACAAATGATAACTTTTGCAAATTACAAACTAGCAGAGCTCGGGCCCTCGTAGAGTAATAAGACAAGCAAAAAGGAGACTCCTGGCGGAGCTTTGTCCTCTACAATAACAGCACCAAAAAGATCAGAGGTTTGGTCACTATTAATAAAATCAATAAGAAAAACATCTATCAAAAATCATAACATCACTGAAGGAGGGCATCAAATTTCTATTCACCTAGAGACATTGCTAATGCAACTCGCCAGGCAAGTTCTCTCAACAAGCAGCTTCCCGATAATTACCAATCCCACCTTCTGCCCACCAAGGAGAGGCTGCGCTGCAACAATTCACTTTGCACAGGAGATGACTTTTGATTACAATAAAGATCTTACAATGGATTAGCTTGTCCGAGCCCTCGAAGGCCTGTAGAGGAACTCCCCAGGCCGCCGATGATAATTCGATAATGAGATGATGAAGTCATCTTAATCCTGATGACATGATTAAGTTGCTAGAAGTGTATCAATGAATTTGGAAAAGCACACTTTTCCAAACTCAGTGGCAACTTCGCCCACATCATTCCCATATTGAAAGTAGGGGGTAATCCGCAGACTTGCCGATCTCCTACCCGCCCAATTGCGTTGACAAGTTGCTTATGCAAAGGTCATGGAACACTTGTTAACGTAGGCCTATTGCAATTTTCTAAATTCCATTAATTTACTTGTTTGACGAGCAGTGCGCTTCCGCAAAGGACGCCAACGCTCGATCACTAGTAAGTTTGCCAGTCATATTCAGGAGGGCAAATTGCCAACAAAGATTTTTTGATTTCAGTATTTTTAGATATAGAAAAGCCGACGCGACATGACTGGCGATATGGCCTACTCGAAAACTTTATGCTTTTGGATTAACGTGAAACTTGCCTTGTTTTAATTCAAAATTTCATTTCTGACAGGTAACGTTTCTCTCAAATTATTTTCCGACACTGTCACTTTTTCGGACATTTTTGTCCAGACAAGGAGTGCCTTGTCACCAACATTATTTCTCTATGTTTTGATCATTACGCATCTTACCAGCTCCTCCTCGGAATCTTAAATACTCCACTTTACTCTGATGATTGATGTGCATTATTGCATTCCAGCAATAATGCAGAATTCTCAGCAATCGCATCCAATTGGCACTAGGATATTAGATTCATAACTGTCCGCCAGTGGGGTTTTAAGTTTTTCAATTCGACAGATATTGGGGTAATTTTTTTCACGTAGGAGGAAGCCGAACCATCAGGCTAACTCTAGACAACCACCCATACCTATTCAAATGCTGCCTAAATTTTAGGTCTACATTTGATAGTAGACCTCAATGGAAAGAACCACATTGGTCAGTTAAAGAATAAATGTCAAAGAACACTAAATTTATTAAAGTGCATTTCTGGTAATAAATTGGGGAGCTATAGACAGTCTTTGCTAATGATTATATAAGCCTGATTAGGTTCCCTAAGTAGATTTATGGGTCAATCGTGTAAATGATTCGGGTCATCGAGAACAAGTTTGAAAGGATTGGATGTGTGTTGCAGAATGCCTGTTGCGTGTGTGTCTTGGAGCCCTGAAGTGCACTCGATCGAGCGTCTTGAGGTGGAGTCAGGATTACCTCCCCTCCGACCTCAGATGTCGGCCAGTTAGCCTTGAGCTATGCCGGGAAGACAAAGGTGGCTCGAGACCCGAGCCACCCTATTGCAATAGTGGCATTAGGCCCTTTGCCACGAACTCCACGACCTCGTCGAGAAAAGTCGGTATAGATTCTCTCTACCATCGATACCCTGGTTCAGTCAAATATAGCGCCATGGGAACCCCAATTTTTTCTCATTGAAAGCCTGGCTTCCATCAGCCAAGGCCATGGCGCCGGAGGTGGGGTACGCCAGAGGTTCAGAGAGCATCCTTGTAAACTCTCCCTTTTTTTTCATATATATACCGACGGCTCCAGTAACAGAAGAGTTTGTGGGTGCGGGTGTATGGTCGACTGAATGTAACTAAGTTCAGACTGCCAAATCATACATCGATCTTTCTTGCTGAACTTTTTTACCATTGATAAGCCAATTTGTTTTGCACTATCGACGACCCCCGATAGAATAGTTATTTTTCATGATTCCTAAAGTGTCAAACTTAAAGCCTTAAATCATTAGAACCACTAAAAATGAACTTCTTGGTAATATCATTTCGGGGGTAAGCTACATGGGCCATTTTCCCCCCATAAAAATAAATTTAAACACATAATTATTTAACTAATATTTATAATAATTAAAAATTTATAGCTATTTTAAAAGAATTTAATAAATTATCTTTTTGAAATTTATTTTTAAATAAATTTTTTATTTATTATATTAAAAGAAAGCCAAAAATTTTGAAATTTTAAAAAAAAGGTAAAATTTTTTTTAATTAAATATTTTTTTTATAAAAAATTAATATTTTCAATAAACTAAAACCCCCATACCCCCCATTTGAATATATATAATTTTAAAATAATTTTGTAAATTTATTATTTATAATAATAAAATATATAAATATATTTAAAATTAAGGAGGGGGTAATTCTTTGAATAATAAAATAATTTTAAAAAATTCCCTTTTAAACCCTTTTTCCTAAACAAAAAATTTTAAAAAAAAAAATTTTGTCAAAAATAAATTTCACAAAATTTTTAAAATAAATTTTAAAAAAAAACAACAACCACAACCAAAAAGATAAAATTTTTATAATATTTATTCTATTTTTCTATATTAAAAATAAAATCAAAAATTTTTTTGGTGGTGTTGTGTGTTTTGTGTCGGATTTTTTTTTTTTTTCTCCCCAACCCACCCGGCAATAAAATTATAATTTAAAAATCAATATATTTAAAATTTTATACTTATAAAAACTTTCAAAAATTTGGGGCAAATCAAGCATTCCCCCTTTTCCATATAATATTAAAATCCATATTTAAAATTTTTTAAAATTTATTGTAATTTAAATTATATTATAATTAAATTTATATTATATAAATTTTACCCTATTTCCTTATTTAAACCTAAAGCTATATTTTAATTTTATTTAATAAATAATTTTAAATAATTTACTTTTTTTTAAAAATATGGAAATTTAATTTTTAAAAATTATCATTAAATTTGGGTTGTTTAAAATTTTTATAATTGTTTTTAATTTTAAATTTTTTTTATTATTTATTAAGTAAAAAAATTATATTTTGGGGGGTTTTTTTTTGTAAAAAAATCCCAGGAGTTCTTTTTTTGTTTATTATTAAAATATTTTATTTTTATTGAAAATTTATTTATTATTTTTAAAATTACCTTTTTGGGTAACCCCGGGGAATTTTCCAAAATAATTATCTTAACCTATTTAATTTTAAATAATAAATTTTTTATATAATTTTCCGTTTGGTTTTTTATTAAGGGTTTTTCTCAACAATTGATTATTTTTAAAAAATTTTTTTACTTAAAATTTAAAGGGGAAGGGTTTCTACTTTTCGATAATATTTAATCAAAATAAAATATTTTTAAAAATGTAATGGTGTGGGGGTTTGGTGTTTTGTGGGTGAAAAAGTAATAAAATAAAATTATATATTATAAAATATAGAAAATAAAATTATTAACAATTAACACTTTATTACCACCACCCCAAACCCCATAACAAACAAAAACCAAAAACTTTATTTTGTAAGATTCCCTAAAGAAAATAATAAAATTTTATATAAAATAAATGAAATATAAATTTATTTTTTATTTATAAAAATAAATAAATCATAATTTTAAAAATTTTATTTAAAAGGCGACCCCCCCACCCCCCCTACATTTTAATAAAGGTATTCTAAAAATTTAAAAAATTGTAAATTTTTTAAATATAATATGGGGTTGGGGGTTTTTGGGGTTTTATTTAAATTTAAAGATTAATTATTTATAAATTAAAAAATTACTTTTATTTTTTAAATTTGGGGTTTTTTTTTTATTTTTTTGGGAAAATTTTTTTCCCCCCCAAAGGGGTTTAAAATTTTAAAATATTCCTTTTAAAAAAAAATATTTTTTAAAAAACAAAAAACCACAACCCAAAAACCCCCACGGAATTAGATTTATTTTATATTTTATTTTTTTTTGGGGGTTATAATTTTAATTTTTAATTTTTAAATTTAAATTCCCTTAATTTTTTAATTATAATTTTTTTATTTATAATTATATTATTTTACTTTTTTTTTACTGGAAAAATTTTTTTTAAATTTTAAATTTTTTTTTAATTAAAAAATATTTTTTTTATTTAAATTTTGTCCCCCTTAAATCTAATAAACCCCCGATTATCCCTCCAAATTAAATTAAATTTTTATAATAAATTTTCATTTTACCAATTTACCATAAAATTTTATTTCTTTATAAAACACAATGGGTGGTTTTTTTTGGATCTATACACATTTTTTAATTAATCATTTAAAAATTTAAAATTAATATGGGGTTTTTTAAAAAAAGCAAAATCAAAAAAACAAAACCGTTTTTTTGTTGTTTTTTGGTTTTTAAAATTCAGCCATAGTTTTTTTTATTTCAAATTTTTTTTTTTTTTTTTTTTTTAAAAATTTAAAATTATTTTCAATTTGGGGAATGGGTTTTAATTTAAAACTCAAAATAATTTTATTTAAAAATTTAATCTATTTAATTATTTTAAAAGGATTTAATTGCAATTTTTTAAAAATAAAACCCCCGTATTCCCATAAAAAATTTTTTATAAAAATTTTAATTAAAAGCTTTTTTTTAATTTATTAATTTTTTTTTTAAAACTTGTTTGGGGGGGTTTGGGAAAATGGTTTTATTTTAATTTTTTTTAAATTTTTGTTTGGGGAATATTACCCCCTTTGGGGAAAAAAAAAATTAAAATTTTTACAAATAGGGGTTTTTTTTTTAAAAATTTTAAAACTTAAATTTTAAATCAACCAACACAAAGCAAAAAAAATTTATTTTTTCCCCCAAGGGAAGTGGGTTGCTTTCTCATAAAAAATCTTATTAAAAAAACCCCCTTAAAAATTTTAAATAAGGATAAAGTGGTGCCCCCCCCCAGGCGAATAGGGAGCCCAAAAGGGAAGGTGGGAGGGAAAAAGCAGAAGGGGGGGGAAAAAATTTAGAAGGGGGGAAAAGGGGGCCCCAAAGGAAAAGGGGAAATTTGGGCCCCTAGGGGAATGCCCAATCCCTTTTTAGAAGAAGCTTGGGGTTGAGGGGGGGTGTGCCTGCCTCTAAAACCTTTCCCCCAAAAAAAGGCCCGGGGGTTTGGAAAAGAAAAAAGCTGAATTACAGGTTTTTTTAAAATTTTTTTACAAAATCAAACAAAAGGGTTTTTAAGCAACCCCGGGTCCTTTCCTTGTGGAAAGATTTTTTTTTTTCTGCTTATGAAAGGTTTACAAAAGCTAAACACAATAAAAATTTTTTTTTTTTTTTTTTTTTTTTTTGGATTTTTTGGCTACAACCAGCGGAATGGGGCCCAAAGGTTTTTAAGCCAATGGACCTATTTTTTCTGTAAAATTAGTAAGGTAAAAATTTTTTGTCTCCCTTAAAAAGTGATATTTAAAATATTTTTTTTTCATTTGTAAATTTTGATTGAAAATTTTTTTTTTTTGAAATTTTTTTTTTGTTTTTTTGTTTTAAAAAATTTTAGCAGGTTAAAAATTGGGGTTTTAGGGTAGGTTGGTTTTCAGGGGGCACGTGGGGGAAAATTTTTTATAGGGATGGGGGGTAACTTGGGGCTTTTACCCAGGCGGGCCAACACCACCCCCTCCTTCTTTTTTTCGTGGGGCTGCCCCCCCAGTTCTTTTTTTGGGTTTTTTTTTTGGGGTTGGGGGTGGTCCACTCATTTTTCCCACAGGAGATGTATTTTTGCTTTTATAAGAGACACAAAACACCTGAGATCTTACGGACTATCAAAGGTCCAGATCGCCATTTTGCCCCGGCTAATTGTCAGCCTGTCTTCCCCAGGATCCAGGTGGTGGTACCCATTTTAGCTGTTGATTTTTGGCACCATGTAGCTTACGAATGATTTTACCCAGAATTTCATTTTGGTGGTTTTAATGATTTAATGGCTTTAAGTGAACTAAAAAATCAAAAAATTTTACTATTCTATCGGGGTCGTCGATAGTAAAAATAAATGGTTTTTAAAAGGCAAAAATTCAGCAAGAAAGATCGATGTATGATTCGGCAGTTAAAACTTTGTTCACATTAGTCGACCATACACCCACCCCACACTCTTCTGTCTTGGGCCGTGGGGTATTTATAAAAAAAAAGGGAGATGTTTAACAAGGATCTCTTGAACCTCGGGCGTACCCCCACCCCCGGCGCCTGGCCTTTTAGTGATGGAACCCAAAGTTTCCCATGATAAAAAAATTGGGAGTTTCCCAGGGCGTATATTTGACTGAACCGGGGATCGAGGTAGAGAATCTATACCGATTTTCTCGCGAGGTCGGGAGTCTCGGGGGCAAAGGGCCTAATCCACTATTCCCATTAGGGTGGCTCGGGATCGAGCCCCTTTTTGCGGCATAGCTAAAGGCAACTGCCGGTTGGTGGAGGGGGGGTACTCCTGACTCCCCCCAAAGACGTCGATCCGAGTGCTTTTTCAGGGCTCCAAGACACACCCCAAAAACGGCATTCGCACGACCAACCTTTCAAACTTGTTCTCGGCCGAACCATCACGATTGACCCATAATTATTTTGACCAAATCAGGCTTTTATACCTTTACAAAGACTGTCTATCAGCTCCCCATTTTCCAGAAATGCATTTTAATAAATTTAGTCTTTGGGACATTTATTCTTTAACGCCCCAAGTGGTCTTTCCAAATTTTAGTCTATTTCCCAAAAGTACCCCAAAATTTTTGCAAAATTTTTGAATGGGTATTGGGGGGTTGTCTAGATTTACCCGATTTTCGGCTTTCTCCTACGTGAAAAATTACCCCAATATTTTCGAAGGAAAATTTAAAACCCCACGGAGGCCCCCATTATGAATCAATCCAGTCCCAAATTGAATCGATTTGTGAGAATTTGATATGCGGGAATCCCATAATGCACAAATCATACCCAGTGAGTTTTTAAGTTTCCGAGGAGGAGCGGGAAAGTCATTTCATAATAAAAAATGTTGGTGACAAACACTTCCTTGTGGGACCCCTTTTGCCTGGACAAAAAGTCCAAAAAAGGACATGTCGGAAAAAAAATTTTTGGCAAAAGTTCTGTCAAAAATGAAATTTTAATAAAACAAGGAAAGTTCCACGTAACCCAAAGCAAAAAATTTTTCTGAGTAGGCCATATCCCCATGTCATGTCTAGGTTTTTTCTATATCTAAAATACTGAAATAAAAAAATCTTTTTTGGCAATGGCCTCTTGAATAGATGTCCAGCTTTACTAGCTGATCGGATTTTGGCGTCCCTTGCGGAAGCGCACTGCTGTCAACTAGAAAATTACGGAATTTAAAAAAGCAATAGCCTACTTTTAAAAAATTCGTTCCATGACCTTGCATAAGAAATTTTTTCAACGCAATTGGGCGGTGGGAGATGGAAGTCTGGGATTACCCCCTCTTTCAATAGGGAAAATGATGTGGGCAATTTCCTGATTTTTGGAAAGTGGGGTTTTTTCCAAATTTATTTACACTCTAGAAACTTAATCATGTCATCATAAAAGTGTTTCATCATCTATACGAATTTCATGGGGGCCTGGGGATTTTTTACGGGCTTTAGGGCTCGGAAAGCCACCCTTTGTAGATCTTTTTTTTGTTCAAATCATCTCCTTGGAAAAGTGAATTGGTTTGCAGCTCACCCTTTTCCCTTGGGTCGGGAAGGTGGGATGGAAATTTACTGAGTCTTTATGAGAGAACTGCCGGGGCGAGGCATTACAATGTCTCTATAAATCAAATTACCCTCTTCAATGAGTTTTTTATTTTAAGATGTTTTTTTTTGATTTTATTAAAAAGTGGACCAAAACCCCGATATTTTTGTTTGTTTATTTTAGAGACAAAGCTCCCCCAAAGGGGTCTCTTTTTGCTTGTCTTATTTCTACGGCCCAGCTCTTGCTTGTTTTTAATTGCAAAAAATTTTATTAGTGATGTTATTTTTGAAAAGCCTTTGGTTATTTGGGCGGCCAGCGCCTGCGGCAATCTGGTGTCCACCATGGAACTCTATTTAAAGCTATCGTCGAATTTTAGGAATGGTAAATGCTGCTTTATAATCGAATCTGAAAATTTTTTTACTTTATCATCAATGGTTTTTTTCCAAAAAGTTCGAGCTTGACCTCCTTGTGAAAGGGCCCAGTTGCCTTTTTCGTTAAAAATTTAGGGGCTGAAAGGCTTCTCACTTGTCGCATGAAATTTAAAACAAATAGGGGAAAATGATCGCTTCCCCAAGAGTCGTCAAGGTGTGCCACAGCCTTTGGTGCTATTGATGAAAAGACCAGTGAAAGTCATAAAAGCTCAAATTACCGGTATTATGCCACCCCCGTCGGACTACCCTCATTTAGAAACTAATCAACTCATTAAGCAAAATTAACACTTGCTCACCCTACCATCCACCCCAGGGAACCCCATAACGTATATGAGCATTAAAATCACTAAAAATTACTTTTTTTTTGGAGACGTTCCTGAAGACAAAGAGCTCATATAGGGTATGGCATCAGGGGGACAATAAAGTGAACAAAAGCCAGATATCCCCTTAATTTTTTCTTTGCATGCGACAAATCCAAAGTAGATCAATAGCACTTTGTAAAAAGGGGGGCTTTGTGGGTGTACAGGCACTCCGCCCCCACCCCCCCCCTCACGATCCTTCCGCATAAATGGTGTTCTCAGCGAAAAAACCTCGTAGAGACGAGGTGTGTTTAAATGCGTTTCTTTGGGGAACTATAAAACGGGAGCAAGGACGAGGCTAAAATTTAAGGCATTTACTTTAGATCTAAATTTTTTGACAGTTCCATTTAATGGGCGACGGAAATTACGTTTTATGGGGTTTGGGGTGCCTTTTCCCCATTTTTTTTTCTTTTTTTTGGGGGGGGACGCCCCCTTTCCCCCGCTTCCCCGGGGGCCTCCTTTGGGGTGGTTTTGGGGACGAACCCAGTCCTGCACCTTGGAGGAGGAAATGACAGATTGCGATCTGCTTCCTCCGAGAAACCCATCGCGAGCCCCCGAAGTCCTCCAGGAGTAGCCCCGGGCGGGAGGGGCGCTCCGACTGTGATTTGTACATCCCCTTATATGTTTAGACTGGGTTGATGCAGTCATTTTATCAACCAATTTGGTCAGGGGTAATTTAATATTTAATTTTTAACGGGTTTGTTTAAAATTCAGCAATTTTTTATCCTTGCTGCAAGTGTTTCGACATTACTTTCATAGGGGTGGGTTAGTTAGCTTCGCATAGGGAAATATCGGTTGTGTGTAAACTTTCCAATTTTTCCCTTTGCTCAGAAAAATAAATTCATGCTTTCTTTTATGTAATGTCTCGGGTTTTCCCTTTTTCAGGAGTCACCCGAATCCGACTGTGGGGAAAACCCCCCAAATTTGCACATTGGAAATTGGCTATACATGAAAGGTTTTTCGGGGGTTTAGACATTTTCGGGAACAAATTTTTTTTTTTTTGATCTTTATCAAAAACTCTTAATAGGGGTGTCCGAATTTTTGGGATCATTACAATGATTGGCTTTTTTGGAAAAGTCTTACTTGAAAAACGTTTATAACCCACTGAATATCTGGGGATTTGTTTAAAAAAAAAGGTCAAAAAACCAGTCCAGTTTTCGTTCGCAATTCCCCTCCTTTTGGTCATACAAAACGCCCCTACGTCTTGGCCCCTTCTGCTTCAAGAATTTCACTTTTTCCATCGTTTTCAAATCCCGTGAAAAAATTACTCCCTTTCAGTATTTTTGGGCCCAAAAGAATAGTTACTTTAACTCGAAGATCATGAATTTGCGTCAGCTTAAGTAAATCCTTTAAATTGGGGGTTGATTGTACTTTAAAAAGGAGGCTTCCTCTCGCAATTTTTTTACAAAAAAAAAATCGCCGTCCACTTTACCACAAAGGGCCTTTTTTTATGATAAAGGGGGGCACTTCAAAAAACGATTGATTTTCTTCACCATTTTCTTCGGAACCTTTCATTTCGGTGGGGGTTTTGAAAAGTGGTCTTTGTTTTTTCTTTATGGGGGTTTCCTTGTCAGGGTCGGTTTTCGGAGGGGCATGAGTCGCCCCCCCCTCCTTGAGGAGGGGAGGGGGAGCCGGGGTATCATCACCTGGGCATCGACCCGGTCCGCCCCTTTCTCAAAAAATTTTTTCCGAAGGGATTTTTCTCTTAAAATTTTGGTATCAACCTACAGCAATGTAAGAGGGGTAAATCATATTTTGTCCTTACCCCCCCGTGGAAGCCGGGTTTCGTTCTCCAGTACCACAGGGGGGATGAGTTTTTGTGGGGACCTCCCTACCCCCGAACTTGCCTAGGCGAAGGAGGTAAAATGGTGCCCCCCCCCCCAGGGGAATACGGGGCCCCCAAAGGAAATCCGGGAGGCTCGGGGGGGGTCACTTAAGGGGAAAATTTTGAAAAGAAAAAAATGCGCCCAAAGAGCCCCCGTCTGGGCCCCCTCCCCGGGGTTTTAAGCCCAAGGGCTACCTGGTGTAGAAGAGAGGCGGGCTAGGGGGGCTGCTACCCTACTTACTGGTCACCTGCAAAAACAAAGCATGAAGGTGCTGGCAAAGCACAAAAATTTGTAATTAAGGATTTTACTTTATTTTATTTACTTAAAAAACTCAGAACAAAAGCAAAGGGGACGAGAGGCCCCGGGTCCAGGGGAGCTCTTGGGCACAAGACTTTTTTTTGTTCTGCGTTAAAAAATGTTTCTCCAAAAAATTTAAAAAAAAGAGGGAACACATTTTTTTTTTTTTTTTTTTTTTTGGGTTTCTTGGCATCAACCAGCGGGAGTGGCCAAGGTTTTTTAAGCCAAGGATCCCATTTTATTCTGTCAATCTAATAAGGTCATAAAATTTTGTCCCTTGAAAAGGATTATTTTAAAATTATTTTATTCTCGATAAAAGTTTTTTTGGAAACTTTATTTTTTTTGAATAATTTTTAGTTTTGTCTTTGTTTTTATTTTGGGAGAGGGTTTTATTTTAGGTTTGGGTTTCCCCGGGGGAGTGGGGAAAAACTTTTCTATTAGGAGTGAGGTGGTAAAAATTTGGGGCTTGACCTAGGGGGGCCAAAAAACCACCTCCTCCCCTTTTTTCCTTTTTTTTGTGTCCCCCGGTTTTAGTTTGTTTTTTTTTGTTGTAGTTTTGGGGGTTGGGCCACCCCCTTGCCACAGGGGATGTATTTTTGCTTTTAAAGAGACACAAACACCTGAGATCTGTACGGACTAGCTAAAGGGCCCGTCGCCAGTTGACCGGCTAATTTTTCAGCCGTCATTCCCGGATCCAGAGTGGCCTGGTACCTATTGCTTGATGTTTATTTGGGACCATGTACTTTCAATGATATTACCCCGAAGTTTATTTTTTGGGGGTTTTTAATGATTAATGGCTTTAAGGAATTAAGGGAAACGAAAAAATTACTATTCTATCGGGGTCTCGATAGTGCAAAACAATGGCTTTATCAATGGCAAAAAGTTCGCAAGAAAGATCGAGTATGATTTTGGGAGTTTAACTTTAGTTCACACAGCGCCATAACCCGCACCCCCCTCTTTGTTTGGAGCCGTGGTATAAATGAAAAAAAAAGGGGGATGTTTAACAAGGTCTCTCGAACCCGGCGTACCTCCACTCCGGCGCCATGGCCTTAGCTGAGGAAGCCCGGGTCCCTGTGAAAAATTGGGGTTTCCCCTGGGGCATTTTGATTTTAAAACCAGGGATCGTGGTAGAGAGTCTTACCCCACTTTCTCGACGAGGTCGTGGATCTGTGGGAAAGGGGCCCAATCCACTATTGCCATTAGGGGGCTCGGGACTCGAGCACCTTTTGGGATAGCTCAAGGCTAACTGCCGCGTTGAGTCGGGGGGAGGTTTTCCCTGACTCCACCTCAAGACGCTCGATCCGAGTGCACTTCAGGGCTCCAAGACACCCACGCCCACAGGCATTCTGCACAGCATCCAACCTTTCAAACTTGTTCTCGATGCCGAACCATACACGATTGACCCATAATCTACTTTAGACCTAATCAGGGCTTTATATACCATTAGCAAAGACTGTCTATCAGCTCCCCATTTTTACCAGAAATGCACTTTAATAAATTAGTGCTTTTGACATTTATTCTTTAACTGACCAATGTGGTCTTTCCAATTGAGTCTACTATCAAAAGTAGCCCAAGAAACTTTGCAGAATTTTGAATAGGTATTGGGTGGTTGTCTAGAGTTAGCCTGATGTTCGGCTTTCTCCTACGTGAAAAAATTACCCCAATACTCTTTCTAATGGAAAACTTAAAACCCCACTGGAGGCCCAGTTATGAATCATATCCAGTGCCAATTGATACGATTTGCTGAGAATTCTGCATTATTGCTGGAATGCCATAATGCACAATCATCAGCGTACAGTGAGTATTTAAGATTCCGAGGAGGAGCTGGTAAGATGTCATTGATCATACATAGAAATAATGTTGGTGACAAGACACTTCCTTGTGGGACCCCGTTTGCCTGGACAAAAATGTCCGAAAAAGTGACATTGTCGGAAAATAATTTGACAGCAAACGTTCTGTCAGAAATGAAATTTTGAATAAAACAAGGCAAGTTTCCACGTAATCCAAAAGCATAAAGTTTTCTGAGTAGGCCATATCGCCATGTCATGTCGTAGGCTTTTTCTATATCTAAAAATACTGAAATCAAAAAATCTTTTTTGGCAATGGCCTCTTGAATATGACTGTCCAGCTTTACTAGCTGATCGAGAGTTTGGCGTCCCTTGCGGAAGCCGCACTGCTCGTCAACTAGTAAATTACTGGAATTTAAAAAATGCAATAGCCTACTGTTAACAATTCGTTCCATGACCTTGCATAAGCAACTTGTCAACGCAATTGGGCGGTAGGAGATGGCAAGTCTGGGATTACCCCCTCCTTTCAATATGGGAATGATGTGGGCAAAGTGCCATGAGTTTGGAAAAGTGTGGCTTTTCCAAATTTCATTGTACACTTCTAGCAACTTAATCATGTCATCATGATTAAGATGCTTCATCATCTCATATCGAATCTCATCGGGGCCTGGGGATGTTCCTCTACAGGCTTCTAGGGCTCGGACAAGCTCATCCATTGTTAGATCTTTATTGTAATCAAAGTCATCTCCTGTGGCAAAGTGAATTGGTTGCAGCTCAGCCTCTTCCTTGATGGTCAGGAAGGTGGGATGGTAATTAGCTGAGCTGCTTGTATGAGAGAACTGCCTGGCGAGTGCATTAGCAATGTCTCTAGTGAATCGAAATTAGTGCCCTCTAATGATGTTATTGATTTTAAAGATGATTTTTTCTTATTGATTTTATTGATAGTGGACCAAACCTCTGATATTTTGGTGTTGCTGTTAATTGTAGAGACAAAGCTCCGCCAGGAGTCTCTTTTTGCTTGTCTTATTACTCTACGAGCCCTAGCTCTTGCTAGTTTGTAATTG
This sequence comes from Penaeus monodon, assembly GCF_015228065.2. Taxonomy (NCBI): domain Eukaryota; kingdom Metazoa; phylum Arthropoda; class Malacostraca; order Decapoda; family Penaeidae; genus Penaeus; species Penaeus monodon. Next base: position 26,822 of record NW_023659886.1, on the reverse strand, counting down.
CAAAAGTTCTCATTTGTGATGTTATTTTTGAAAAGCCTGTAGGCCTTATTGCGTCGGCACAGCGCCCTGCGGCAATCTGGTGTCCACCATGGAACTCTATGCTTAACGCTATCTGTCGAAGTTTTAGGAATGGATAGCAATGCTGCTTCTATAATCGAATTCTGAATATTGTTTACTTTATCATCAATGGTTTCTCCAACAAGTTCGAGCTTGACGCTCCTTGTGAAGGCGACCCAGTCTGCTCGTTTTACGTTAAATTTAGGCGCTGAAGGCGTTCTCACTGTGTCGCATGAATATTTAATCAAAATAGGAAGATGATCGCTTCCCAACGAGTCGTCAATGGTGTGCCACAGGCACTTGGCTGCTATTGATGAAGAGACCAGTGATAAGTCAATAAAGCTCAAATTACCGGTATTATCGTCCACCCGCGTCGGACTACCATCATTCAGAAGGACTAGATCAGACTCATTAAGCAACTTAACTACTTGCTCACCTCTACCATCCACCCGCAGGGAACCCCATAACGTATGATGAGCATTAAAATCAGCTAAAATTACTTTATTTTGTGGCAGACGTTCCTGAAGAGCAAAGAGCTCATCATAGGCTATCCTGCATCAGGTGGACAATAAAGTGAACATATAGCCAGATACGTGCCATTAATTTTTACTTTGCATGCGACAAACTCCAAAGTAGAATCAATAGTCACTTCTGTAAAAGGGAGGCTTTGGTGGATGTACATGGCGACTCCGCCTCCACCCCTACCCTCACGATCCTTCCGACATAAATGGTAGTTCCTCAGCGAAACGACCTCGTCAGAGACGAGGTGTGTTAAGTGCGTTTCTTGGAGAACTATAATATCGGGAGCATAGGACGAGGCTAATAATTTAAGGTCATTTACTTTAGATCTAAGACTTCGACAGTTCCATTGTATAATGGTCGACGCGAAGATTACGTTTTATGGGGTTTGGAAGTGCCTTGTCCACCAGTTTTTTTCTTCTTTTTTTGGGAGGGAGACGCCTCCTCTCCCTCGCTTCCCGGGGACCTCTCTCGGGATGGTTTGGAGACAGAAGCCTCCATGTCCTGCACCTCCTGGTGAGGGAGACGACTGACAGATTGCGATCTGCTTCTCTCACGAGAAACCGATCGCGAGCCAGACGAAGTCCTCACAGGAGTAGCCCGGACGGGAAGGTGCGCTCCGGACTGTGATTCGGTATCATCCTCCTTGTGATGTTTAGACTGGGTTGATGCAGTCATTTGATCAACCAATTTGGTCAGATGATATACTTTAATATTTAATTCTTTAACGTTGTTTAAGTTCAGCAATTTCCTTATCCTTGGCTGCAAGCTGTTGACTGACATTACTTGCACTAGGGGTGGTGTTAGTTACTGCTTCAGCATAGGAAGTATCGGGTTTGTGTGTCAAACTTTCCACTTTCCTCTTAGCTTCAGTATAACTAACTTCATGCTTCCTCATATATGCTAATGTCTCAGTCTCCTTCTTCAGGATGTTGCACTCAGCAGATCCTGACTGATGGGACCTCCACAATTAGCACATTTGGAAATTGGCTAGTACAAGTGATGGTGTCATGGGCTTCAGCACATTTACGGCAACAAATTTATTTGATCTTTATCAATGACATCTTAATGAGGTGTGTCCGAATTTTTGGCATCTATTACAATGCATTGGCTTTGGACATAAGGTCTTACTTGAACACGTTCATAACCGACATTGACATATCTGGAATTTTTTCAAAGCAAAGGTCAAAAAACACAGTCCAGTTTTCGTTCGCACATTCCCGTCCTTCTTGGTCATACAATGAACGTCCACTACGTCTTGGTCCTTCATGCTCTCAAGAATTTCACTTTCTTCCATCGTCCTCAAATCCCTGTGAAAGATTACTCCCTTACAGGTATTTGGGCCAATAGGAATAGTTACTTTAACTCGAAGATCATGAATTTGCGTCAGCTTAAGTAAATCCTTAATCTGGGAGTTGTATTGTACTTTAACAAGGAGGCTTCCATCTCGCAATTTTTGACAAAATCAAAATCGCCGTCCACTTGACCATCAAGGACCTTTTTGATGATAAAGGGGTTCACGTTCAAAAGCGATTGATTTTCATTCACGCATTTTACATTCGCGAACCTTGCATTCTCGGTGGGGATTTTGAAAAGTGGTCTTCTCGTTTTGTCGTTAGTGGGGGTTCCGTTGTTCAGGGTCGAGTTTGTCTTAGAGTGGTCATGAGTCGCCCCTCCTCCTTGAGGAGGAGAAGGGGTAGCCGGGGTATCATCCATACTGGGCATCGGACCAGGTCCGACCCCTTTGCTCAAAATTGTTTCCTGAAGGGATTAAGAACTCTTAACTTTTGGTATCAACCTAACAGAAATAGCTAAGAGAGTAAACATTTTATCGTCCTCTCCCCCCCATGGAACCCTGGTTGGTTCTCCAGTACCACGGGGGGTTTGTTATTTTTGGGACATTTCCCTACCCCCAAACTTCCCTAGGCGAAACTTAATGTGCCCCCCCCCCAGCGAATACGGGGCACAAGGAAACCCCGGTGGTCGGGGAAAGTCACATAAGGGGAAATTTTAGAAAAGAAAAAAGTGCCCCAAAAGGACGCCCCAGACTACTGGGCCTCCCACCCAGGGGTCAAACCCAAGGGTTCCCCGGGGAAAAGAGCTGCGGGTCTGAGGGGGGTGCTGACTAGCCACTGTTCTCGGTCCCCTTTAAAAAAACAGACCTAAAGGGTGCGGCAAAGCACAAAAATTCGAAAATTTAAGGTTTTTTACTTTACTTATTTTTTTAAAAACCCAGAACAAAAGCCTGGGGAACAGGGCCCCGGGCCCAGGGTATCTTTGGGGAAAAAAAGACTTTATTTCTTTCTGCTTTATGAAAGGTTTTTACCCCAAAAAGGTGAACTTTTTTTTTTTTTTTTTTTTTTTTTTGGATTTCTTGGCTTCCCCAGGGGCATGGGGCCAAGGTTTTTAAACCAAGGACCTATTATTCTGTCATTAAAAGGTCATAAAGTTTTGTTCCCTTAAAAAAGTTTTACTTACTTATTTTTTTTTCACATTTAAAAAAAAATTTGAAAATTTTTTTTTTTAAATTTTTTATTTTAAAATGGCTGTCTTTGTTTTATTTTTGGGAAAGGGTAAATGTTTTTTGTAGGTTGGTGTGCTTGGGGGCAGTGGGGGAAAATTTTTTAAAATTAGGGGTGGGTGGGTAATTTGGTCTTGCCCCTAGCGGAAACACCCCCTCCCCCTTCTTTTTTCCCTGGGGTGTTCCCACGTTCTTTTTTGTTTTTTTTGTTGTGAGTTGGAGGTTGGTCCCTCACTTCCCAAGGAATGTTTTTTGTTTTTAAAGAGAACAAAACCCCTGAGTCTGTAGGACTAGCTGGTCCAGTTTTCCCTTTTGCCCCGCTAATTTTGTCACCCTGTCATTGCCATGGATACCGGGGGCCCGTCCCCAATTATTTGGGGTTGTTTTGGCACATGTTTTACGATGATTTTACCCAAAAGTTCTTTTTTGGTTTTTTTCTAATGATTTAAGGGTTTTTAAATAACTTAAAGGAATCTAAAAAAAATTACTATTCATCGGGGGCTCGATAGTGCAAAATAATTTTTACATGGCAAAAAGTTCACAAAAGATCGTGTATATTTGGCATGAATTTTAGTTCACTTTCGTCGACCAAACCCCCCCCCCACCCCCTCTGTCTTGAGCCGTGGGTATATAAAAAAAAAAGGGGATGTTTAAAAGGGATCTCTCAAACCTCGGGGTACCTCCACCCCCGGGCGCCAGGCCTTAGCTGAGGGAACCAGGTTTCCATGTAAAAAAATTGGGGTTTCCCATGGCGCAAATTTTGAAAAACCAGGTTTCGGGGGGAGAGAGATCTTACCGACTTTTCGCGGGGGTTCGGGGAGTCTCGGGGGAAAGGGGCCAAAGCCCTTTTGCCATTAGGGTGGCTCGGGACTCGAGCCACCTTTCGGCATAGCTCAAGGCAAACTGGCCGGTCTGGTCGGGGGGGTACCCCTGCTCCACCTCAAACGCTCGATCCGATGACTTCCCTCCAAGACACACCGCAAACGGGGCATTCGCACAGCATCCAACCTTTCAATTTGTTCTCGAGCCGAACCATACCTTTGACCCAAAATCAAATTTAACCTAATCAGGGCTTTATATACCTTAAAAGACTGTCTTCAGCTCCCATTTTTACAAAAAGCACTTTAAAAAAATTTAGTCTTTTGACATTATTTTTAACTGACCAAAGTGGTTTTTCCAAATTTACTATATAAAAAAGTAGCCAAAATTTGCAAAATTTTTAAATGGTATTGGGTGGTTGTCAGATTTAGCCTATTTTCGGCTTTTCTACTTAAAAAAATTCCCCCAAAATACTCTTTCAAGGAAAATTTAAAAACCCCCACTGGGGGCCCCCGTTATAAATTATCCAGTCCAATTGAATACGTTTTGCTAGAATTCTGCATATTCGGGAATGCCAAAATGCACAATATCAGCTACAGTGATTTTAAAGATTCCGGGAGGACGGGTAGATGTCTTTTATCAACATAGAAAAATTTGGTGAAAAGACCTTCCTTGTGGGCCCCTTTTGCCGGAAAAAATGTCCAAAAAAATGATTGTCGAAAAAATTTTGAAGCAAATTCTTCAAAAATAAAATTTTAAATAAAACGGCAATTTTCCCCAGTAATCCAAAGCAAAATTTTTTGAAGGCCATATCCCCATTCATGTGTGGGTTTTTTCTATATCTAAAATACTAAAATCAAAAAATTTTTTTTGGCAAGGCCTTTTTGAATATGATGCCCATTTTTACTACTTCGGAGTTTGGCGTCCCTTGCGGAAGCCGCACTGCTCGTCAACTAAAAATTACGGAATTAAAAAAAAGCAAAGCCTCTGTTAAAAATTCTTCCTGCCTTGCAAAGCAACTTGTCAACGAATTTGGGGGGTGGGAAATGGCAGTCTGGGATTACCCCCTCCTTTCAATAGGGGAATGTGGGGGGCAAAGTCCATAGTTTGGAAAAGTGGGGTTTTTCCAAAATTCTTTGTCCCTTCTACAATTTAATCTGTCATCATGATTAAGATGTTTTCATCTCCATATCAAATCTCTGGGGGCCCTGGGGTGTTCCCTACGGCTTCTGGGGCTGGAAAAGCTCATCATTTTTATTTTTTTTTAAATCAAGCCCTCTCCTGTGGAAAAGTGATGGTTCAGCTCAGCCTTTTCCCCTTGGGTGGTCAGGAAGGGGATGTATTTGCCGGCTGTTGTTAAGAATGCCTCGAGTACTTTCTGTTTTTGGATTGTCAAATTTTCCCTTTGTGATTTTTTTATTTTAAAGATTTTTTTTCTTTTGATTTTTTTGAAGGGGACCAAACCTCAAAATTTTTTTGGTAGCATTATTGTAGGAAAAAGCCGCAGGAGTCTCTTTTGCTTGTCTTATACTCTACGACCCTAATCTTGCTTTTTGAAATTGCAAAAGTTCTCATTTGATGTTATTTTTAAAAAACTGTGGCCTTATGCGTCGGCCGCGCCGGGCATTGGTGTCCCCAAAAACCTATTTAACGCTTCTGTCAAATTTTTAGGAATGGATAGAAAAGCTGCTTCTATAATGAATTTTTAATTTGTTTACTTTATCACAATGGTTTTTCTCCAAAAAGTCGGCTTGACGTCCTTTAAAGGCCCCAGCTGCTTTTTTTACTTAATTTAGGCGCTGAAGGCGTTCCACTTGTCGCAGAATATTTAAAAAAATGGAAGATGATCGTTTCCCCCAACGAGCGTAAATGGTGTCCACGGCCGGGCTGCTATTATGAAGAGACCAGTGATAAGTCAAAAAAGCTAAAATTCGGTATTATCGTCCACCCGGGGGCGGAACACCATCATTCAAAAGGCTAGATCAACTCTTAAGCAATTTAAACTCTTGTCCCCTTCCATCCCCCGCAGGGAAACCCCAAAACGTATGATGAGCATAAATCAGCAAAAATTACTTTATTTGGGGAAACGTTCCTGAAGGCAAGAGCTCATCAAGGCTATCCTCCCTCAGGGGACAAAAAAAGGAACTATGCCAAAAGTGCCTTTAAATTTTTATTTGCATGCGAAAAAATCCAAGTAAATCAATATCCTTCTGTAAAAGGAGGCTTTGGTGGAGTAATGGCGACCCCCCCTCCCCCCCCTACCCTCCGATCCTTCCGACAAAAAAGGTATTTCCCTCGCAAAACGACCTCGTCGAACGAGGGTTTTAAAATGCGTTTCTTGGGAACTATAATATCGGAGCATAACGGCTAATAATTTAAGGTCATTTACTTTAGTTTAAGACTTCGAATTTTTCCTTGTAAATGGTCGACGCGAATTTTACTTTTTTTGGGGTTTGGAAGTGCCTTGTCCCCCAGTTTTTTTTCTTTTTTTTGGGGGGAGACGCCCCCTTTCCCTCGCTTCCCGGGCCCTCTCCGGGATTTTTTGAGACAAAGCTCCTTTCCCTGCCCTCCTGGGGGGGAGAGACTGACAGTTTTGCGATCGCTTCTCTCACGAAACCGATCGGACCAGACAAGTCCTCCGGGGTACCCCGGGACGGAAGGTGCCCCCGGGGACTGTGATTCTATCATCCTCCTTTGATGTTTAGCGGGGTTTTGATGCGTCATTTATAAACCAATTTGGTCGGTAAAATTTTTTAAATTTTTTAATTCTTTAACCGTTTGTTACCCAATTTCTTACCCTTCTGCAAGCTTTTGACTGACTTACTTGCCTAGGGGGGGGTTGTTACTGTTTCACAAGGAAAGTTCGGGTTTGGTGTAAAAAATTTCCACTTCCTCTTATTTCAGATCAATTTCATGTTTTCTCAATATGCTAATGTCTCGGTTTCCTTTTTCAGGGTCATCAGCAGATCCTACAGGGGGACCTCCAAAATTAGCCCTTTGGGGTTTGGCTATACAAAAAGGTGTATGGGCTTCAGCCATTTCGGCAACAAATTTTTTTATTTTATCAATCATCTTAAGAGGGTGCCCCGAATTTTTGGCATCTATTAAGCTTTGGCTTTTGAATAAGGTTTTCTTGAACACGTTCATAACCGACGGAATACTTTTGGATTTTTTTTAAAAGCAAAGGTCAAAAAAAACAGTCATTTTTCTTCCTTTTTTTTTCCCGCCTTCTTGGTCATCAAGAACTCCACTCGTTTGGTCCTTCATGCTCTCAAGAATTTCACTTTTTCCCATCGTCCTAAAATCCTGTGAAAGATTACTCCCTTACAGGTATTTGGGCCAATAGGAATAGTTACTTTAACTCGAAGATCATGAAATTGCGTCAGCTTAAGTAAATCCTTAATCTGGGAGTTGTATTGTACTTTAACAAGGAGGCTTCCATCTCGCAATTTTTTGACAAAATCAAAATCGCCGTCCACTTGACCATCAAGGACCTTTTTGATGATAAAGGGGTTCACGTTCAAAAACGAATGATTTTCATTTACGCCTTTTACATTTGCGAACTTTGCATTCTCAGTGGGGATTTTGAAAAGTGGTCTTCTCGTTCTGTCGTTAGTGGGGTTCCGTTGTTCAGGGTCGAGTTTGTCAAGGAGTGGTCATGAGTCGCCCCTCCTCCTTGAGGAGGAGAAGGGGTAGCCGGGGTATCATCCATCCTGGGCATCGGACCAGGTCCGACCCCTTTGCTTAAAATCGTTCTCCTGAAGGGATTTAAAAACTCTTAACTTTTGGTATCAACCTAACAGCAATAGCTAAGAGAGAGTAAATCAGTATTTCGTCCTCTACCCCCCAGTGGAAGCCTGGTTGCGTTCTCCAGTACCACAGAGAGGATCGAGTTATGTGGAGGACACTCCCTTACCGCCGAACTTGCCTAGTGCGAAGGACGGTAAGTCGGTGCCCACCCCCCAGGCGAATACGGGAGCCCACAAGGGTACTCCGGTAGGCTCAGGGAAGTCACATGAAGAAGGAAAATTTTAGAATGGAGAAAAAGTGCGCCCAAAGGACGCCCCAGACTACTGGGCCTCCCTACCCAGGGGTCAATGCCCGTAAGGGCTACCCTGGTGTAGAAGAGAGCTGCGGGTCTGAGGTGGGGTGCTGACTACGCCTACTGTAGTCTCGTGTCACCTGCAAAAACAAGAGCACTGAAGGTGCTGGCAAAGCACAAAAAGTTCTGTAATTACAGGATTTTACTTTACATTTAATTACGTTAAAAACTCAGGAACAACAAAGTCAGAGCGAGACGAGAGGCCCCGGGCTCCAGGGTAACTCTGTGGCACAAGACTTGAGTTTGTTGTTACTGCGTTGAACATGGTGTTGAGCTCGACAAAGCTTAAACACGAGTGGACAACATCTTTTTTTTTTTTTTTTTTGTTGGATTTCTTGGCTATCAACCAGCGGCATGTGGCCAAGGTTATTAAGCCAATGGATCCTATTTATTCTGTCAATCTAGATAAGGTCATAAAGTTTTGTCTCCCTTAAAAAAGTGATTACTTTACTTATATTTTTTCATCATCTGATAATAGTTTAGTTGTAAATCTTTATTTTTTATTCTGTAATAATTTTTAGTGGTGTTTCTTTTGTATGTATTGGGCATATGTAGATATGGTATGGTAGGGTGGTGTACATTGAGGGCACTGTGGAGGGAAAGTTCTCTCTATATAGGGAGTGAGGTGGGTAATTTGTGGCGTTGACCCTAAGCGGGCCAACACCACCTCCTCCCTTCTTCCTTCCTGTGGCTGTGTCCCACAGTTCTATTTTGGTTTTATTTTGTGTGTGAGTTGGAGGTTGGTCCACTCACTTTGCCACAGGAGATGTATTTTTGCTTTTATAAGAGACACAAAACACCTGAGATCTGTACGGACTATGCTAAGGTCCAGATCGCCAGTTGACCCGGCTAATTTGTCAGCCTGCTCATTGCCATGGATACCAGAGTGGCCTGGTACCCATATTAGCTTGATTGATTTATTGGCACCATGTAGCTTACGAATGATATTACCCAGAAGTTCATTTTTGGTGGTTTCTAATGATTTAATGGCTTTAAGTGAACTTAAGGAATAGAAAAAAATTACTATTCTATCGTGGTCGTCGATAGTGCAAAATCAATGGCTTTATCATGCAAAAAGTTCAGCAGAAAGATCGATGTTGATTCGGCATCTGAACTTAGTCACATTCAGTCGACCATACACGCACCCACACACTTCTGCTTGGAGCCGTCGGTATATGAAAACAAGGAGATGTTAAAGGACTCTCGAACCCTGGGTACCTCCACCTCCGGGCCATGCTAGTGAGGAAGCCAATTCCATGATGGAAAAATTGGGAGTCCAAGGCCTATTTTATGAAAAAGGGGCGGGTGAGACTTCCGATTTCTCAAGGTTGGGGTTGGAAAGGGTAAGCCCTTTCCCCCCCCGGGGCTCGGGATCGGCCCCGCCAAGCCCAAGGCTCTGCCGCTCTTAGGGGGGGGTCTTTCCACCAAACCCCGACCTTTTAAATAGGCCCAAAACCACCAAAAAGGTCTCCCGTCCCCCTTTTTTAAATTTTCCTAAAAAATCCTTGACCCTAAATTTTTAGACCAATGGGGGTTTTTTTTCCCTACAAAAAGAGCAAGATTTTCCCGAAAATATTTTAAAAAATTGTGTTTTTTTCTTTTTCCTTTTACTGAAAAATTTTTTCCCCAATTTTTGAATAAAAAACAAAAATTTAAATTTATGGATTGGGTGGTTTGGGCCCGATTTTGGCTTTTCCCATGAAAAAACCCCAATCTCCGAATGGAAAATTAAAACCCCCCGGAGGGAGTTTGAATCATTCCTGCCAAATTGGGAAACATTTGTGAACGTTTTTGGGGGAAAAATGCAAAAATAAGCGAATAGAAAATTCCGGGGGGGGGGTGGAAATTATTATAACAAGAATTTTTAAAGTTCCCGTGGGCCCCCCGTTGCCTTTCAAAATCCAAAAAAACTTTTCAAAAAATTTTTGGGAAAGCTTGAAATGAAAAAGTAAAACGGCAAGTTTCCCCTTCCGCAAAAAACGATGCCTCCCTTATTTGGTTTTTTAATCAAAAATACAAAAAAAATCTTTTTTCAAGGGCCCCTTTAAAATTTTTAGCTTTTTAAAATGATCGGGAGTTCTCCCTTGGGAAAAGGGAATGCCTAATGAAATTTGGAATTTAAAAAAATTGCCATTTAACAATTTTCCCGACCTTTTAAAAAACTTTCAACCCCTTTGGGGGGGGGAAAAGGGCCCCGGGTTCCCCCCCTTTAAAAGGGGGGGGCAAACCCCGAGTTTGGGAAAAATTCTTTTTCCCAAAAAAGTACTTTTAGCCTTTTATTAAGGTTTTTTATACGATCTATGGGGCCCGGGGAGTCTTACAGGTTTTAGGGTGGGGAAAACCTTATTGTATTTTATTTAAAATATTTTGGGAAAAGAATTTTTTGACCACCCCTTTTTTTGGGAAGGGGGGGGGGAATTTCCCCACCTTTTGTTTTAAAAAACCTCGAGCTTGCTTTTAGGTTTTTCAAAGTTCCCCCAATGTGTTTATTTTTAAAAGTTTTTTCTTATTGTTTTAAGGGGAAAACCCCCCTGTTTTTGGGTTTTGTTAAGGGAAACAAGGGAGGATTTTTGCTTTTTCTTATATCAGACCCCATTTGTATTTTAATTGCAAAAGTTCCATTGGATTTTTTTGAAACCCCCCTTTTCGTAAAGGGCCCCCGGGCTCTTGCCCCATGGGAATTAATTTAAAAAAAATTTTCGAATTTTAAAGGAAGCATGTGTTCAAACAAAAACTGTATTGTTTACTTTTTTATCAAACTCAAATTCCGGTTACGTCCGGGGGGGACCCTTTCCCTTTTTGTTAAAAACGCTAAGGGCCCAAATTTTCCTGAAATTTTTAACAAAAAGGGAAAAAAGATTAAAAGGTTAAAAATTGGTGCAGAGAAGGCCTGAAAGCAAAAGCTAAAACCGGAAGCCCCCGGCAATACCAAAAGGGCTAATAAATCATTGGGAACTTTAATATTTCCCCTAAAAAGCGGGAAATAAAGATGGGCTTAAAAAAATAAAACTTTTTTTGGGGGGGGGTTCCCGAAAAAAGACTCTCAAGGCCCCAAGGTAAATGGAACAATACCGATACGGCAATTTTAAATTTTCTTTAAAATCCAAATGAACAATTGTATTTGAAAAGGGAGGTTTGGTGGTTAAGGGCCCGTCCCCCCTTGTTTCCCCGGAGTTCCTCCCGACCCGCCAGGGTTTTTAAGTGCTTTTTGGGTTAAAGGGAGCCGCGGGAATAAATTTGGTCAACAGACAAACCGGCAGGGGTTTAAGGTCCGAGGAAGTTCGTTTTATGGGGGGTTGGAATCCTTTTCCCTTTTTTCTTCTTTTTTTTGGGGGGAAACGCCCCTTTTTGTTGGGGTCCTTAAATTTTTTAAAAGCCTCCATTTGCACCCCTTTTTAAGCGAGCGATTGATCGTTTCCCGAAAAAGTGGGCCAGAGAAATTTGGGTGCCCACAATTCCTCCACTGTAAAATTTTTTCCCCCCTTTTATTTAGCTTTTTTTCTTTCAACCCAAATTTGGATAAAAACTTAAAATTTTTTTTTAAAGGTTAAAGGGAATTTCACCTTCGCAATTTTACTCTTTTTTTTGCATGGGTGGGGGGTTTTTTTTTGCATAAATACGGGGTTTTTGTCCCAAATTTCATTTCTTTCCAGTTTAAAATTCAAATTTTTCCCCAAGCAAAGTCCCCCTTTTTTGGTGTTCACCCGTCCCAGATGGGGCCTCCCAAATTAAATTTGGGGTTTTTGTACAATTGTTCACTCAAATTTTCCTAAATTTAATTTTTTTAAAACATTTTTGATTGCCGTTTTTGGGGGTTTAAAACTTGGTTTTGGGTAATTTACGAAAGTTTAAAAACCCTTAAATTTTGGAAAATTTTTTTTAACGGTCCAAAAACCCCAAAGGTTTTTTTTTTGAATTTTCCCCCCTTGGTTCAAAAACGCCCCTACGTCTTTTCCCTTTATCTCTGAAAAAATTTTTTCGTCCCCTCCCCGGAAAAAATTCCTTCGGTTTGGGCCCAAAAGGATGTTTTCTCGGGAAGAAGGTAGCAGAAATCCTTAAGGGATGAAATTTTTAAACTTCCCCCGCTTTTTCAAAAAAAATGCCTACTTGACCCCCCAAAACCTTTTTTTTGAAAGGGGGGTTCCCCTTCAAAAGGTTTTTTTCTCCCATTTTTTTGGAATTGATTTTGGGGGTTTGAAAAAGGCCCCTTTTGGCGTTAGTGGGGGGGTTTTTTTTCAGGTAGGGGGGCAAGGCCCCCCCCTTTGGGGAAAAGGGGGGAAAGGGGGGCAATTGGCTGGAAGGCAAACCCCCCAAAATCCTCCTAAAGGGTTTTTTCCCTACTTTTTTTAAAAAAGCGTGAGGGTCAGTTTTGTCCCTTACCCCCAAAGCCTTTTGCGCCCAGTACCACAGGGGAATTATTGGGGGGACCTCCCTTCCCCAATTTTCCGGGAAGGCCCCCCAAAGGGGGCCCCAACCCCAGGGGTACAGGCCCCAAGGGGATCTAGGCTCGGGGAAAAAAGGGAAATTTTAAAGGAAAAAGTGCCCCAAAGGGCCCCCGGGTCTGGGCCCCCCACCCCGGGGGCCAAGGGCCCCGGGGTTTAAAAAGGTCTCATGGGGTCTGTACCCCCCGTTTGTGCCCGAAAAAAAACCCGAATTCAAACCAAAAATGTTTGTTTTAAAAATTTTTTTTTATTTAATTTGTTTTAAAAAAAAAAAAATTTTGGCAAAGGGGGGGGGGGTTTTTTGGGACAAGGGTTTTGAAATTTTTTCCCTTTTTGGGGAAAGGGGGGAACCTTAAAAAAGGGGAAAATTTTTTTTTTTTTTTTTTTTTTTTTTTTTTTTTTGGATTTTTGGGGCTATAAACCACGGCTTTGGGGCCCAAGGTTTTTAAAGCCAAGGGATCCTATTTATTCTGAATCTAATAAGGTCTAAAGTTTTGTCCCCCTTTAAAAAAGTGTTTACTTTATATTATTTTTTCATTTTGTTAAAGTTTTAAATTGAAAAAATTTTTTTTATTTTTAATTTTTTTTAGGTTTTTCTTTGTTTTGATTGGGCATTTTAAAGTAGGTTTTTTATGGTGGGTGTTTTCATTGGGGGCATTGGGGGGAAAAATTTTTTCAAAATAGGGGAGTGAGGTGGAAATTGGGGGTCTTACCCTAGCGGGCCAACACCACCTCCTCCCTTCTTTTCCTGGGGGCTGGTCCCACATTTATTTTGGGGTTTTTTTTTTTATTTGGAGGTTGGTCCACTCATTTGCCAAGGAGATGTATTTGCTTTTTAAAGAAACAAACACCTGAATCGTGGACATGCTAAGGTCCGATCAAGTTGCCGGGCTAATTTGTCACCCCTGTTCATTCCCGGATACCAAGGGCCTGGTACCCATATTAGCTTGTTTGATTTTTTGGCCCCATTGCTTACGAAGATATTCCCCAAAGTTTTTTTTGGGTGGTTTTAATGATTTAAGGCTTTAAGTGAACTAAGGAATTAAAAAAAAAAAATTATATTCTATCGGGGGTCGTCGATAGGCAAAATCAAGGCTTATCAATGGCAAAAAGTTCAGAAAGAAAGATCGATGTTAAAATTGGAGTCTGAATTTTATTTCACATTCATCGACCATACACCCCCCCCACACACTCTTCTGTCTTGGAGCCGTCGGTAATTTTGAAAAAAAGGGAGATTTTTAAAAGGATCTCTTAAACCCTGGGTACCCCCCTCCGGCGCCATTTCCTTAGCTGAGGAAGGGCCAAGTTCCATGATGGGAAAAATGGGGGTTTCCAGGCCTTAAAATTTTACTGAACCCGGGTATCGTGGTAGAGAGATCTATACCGACTTTTTCGACGAGGTCTTTGGGGTCTCGTGGCAAAGGGCCCAATGCCACTTTTCCATTAGGGTGGGCCCGGGCTCGACCACCTTTGCGCATAGCTCAAGGGTAACTGGCCGGCTGAGTCGGGGGGGGAGGTACCCTGACTCAAACCCCAAAACGCCCATCCCAGTGCACTTCAGGGCCCAAGACACACACGCAACAGGGGTTCTGCACAGCATCCAAACCCTTTTAAAATTTTCTCGATGCGAAACCATCACGATTTACCCCAAAACTACTTTAGACCTAATCAGGGCTTTATATACCTTTGCAAAGACTTTTATACTCCCATTTTTACCAGAAAGCATTTAAAAAATTTTAGTGCCTTTTTACATTTATTTTTAACTGACCAATGTGGTCTTTCAATTAGTCTACTTCAAAAAATAGCCCAAAAATTTGCAGAATTTTTTAATAGGGATTGGGGGGTTGTCTAGAGTTAGGCCTGAGTTCGCTTTTTCCTCGTGAAAAAATTACCCCCCAAACTCTTTTGAATGGGAAAAATTTTAAAACCCCCCCTGGGGGCCCCCGTTTGAATCTATCCAGTGCATTGATCGATTTTCTGAGAATTCTGCTTATTTCTGGGGTGCCATAATGCCAAAATCAGCGCAGGAGTTTTAAGTTCCGAGGAGGGCGGTAGATGTCATTATCTACATAGAAATAATGTTGGTGACAAGACACTTCCTTGTGGGACCCCGTTTGCCTGGACAAAAATGTCCGAAAAAGTGACATTGTCGGAAAATAATTTGACAGCAAAAGTTCTGTCAGAAATGAAATTTTGAATAAAACAAGGCAAGTTTCCACGTAATCCAAAAGCATAAAGTTTTCTGAGTAGGCCATATCGCCATGTCATGTCGTAGGCTTTTTCTATATCTAAAAATACTGAAATCAAAAAATGGCAATGGCCTCTTGAATATGACTGTCCAGCTTTACTAGCTGATCGAGAGTTTGGCGTCCCTTGCGGAAGCCGCACTGCTCGTCAACTAGTAAATTACTGGAATTTAAAAAATGCAATAGCCTACTGTTAACAATTCGTTCCATGACCTTGCATAAGCAACTTGTCAACGCAATTGGGCGGTAGGAGATGGCAAGTCTGGGATTACCCCCTCCTTTCAATATGGGAATGATGTGGGCAAAGTGCCATGAGTTTGGAAAAGTGTGGCTTTTCCAAATTTCATTGTACACTTCTAGCAACTTAATCATGTCATCATGATTAAGATGCTTCATCATCTCAAATCGAATCTCATGGGGGCCGGGGGATGTTCCTTACGGTTTTCTAGGCTCGGAAAACTCATCCTTTTTAGTCTTTATTAATAAAAGTCATCTTTTTGGGGCAAAGTGAACGGGTTTTGGGGTCGGGGGGTTTTTTCCTGTTGTGGAGAAGGGGCGGTTTAGCTTTTTTGGGAAAAGCCCCGTTGTTTTAAAAATTTTTTTTTTCATTATTTTATTAAATTGGCCCCAAAACCTCGTTTTTTTTGGTGGCTTTTTATTGTAGAAAAAAAGCTCCGCCAGGAGCCCTTTTTTTGTTTGTTTTTATTTCAAAGAGCCCTAGCTCTTGCTATTTTTGTAATTGCAAAAGTTCTCTTTTGTGTTTTTTTTTGAAAAGCCTGTAGCCTTATTGGTGGGCACGCCCCCTGCGGCAATCTGGTGTCCACCATGGAACCTATGCTTACGCTATCTGTCAAAGTTTTGGGAATGGTGCAATGTGCTTCTAAATCAAATTCGAAATTGTTTTATTTTTATCATCAAGGGTTTTCCCCACAAGTTCGAGCTGACGCTCCTTGTAAGGCGACCCAGTCTTCTTTTTTATTTAAAATTAGGCGCTAAAGGGCGTTCTCACTTTGTCCATGAATATTTAATAAAAATGGGGAAGATGACCCTTTCCCCAACGATCGTAAAGGGTTCCCACGGGCCTTTTGGTGTATTGATAAGAGACCATGATAAGTCAAAAAAGCTCAAATTACGGTATTTCGCCCCCGCGTGGGACTACCACATTCAAAGGATTTAAAACGACTCATTAAAAAAAACATTGCCACCCCTACCATCCACCCGCAGGGAACCCATAACGTAGAAAGAATTAAAAACCTAAAATTACTTTATTTTTTTGGAGACGTTCCCGAAAAGCAAAAGCTCATCATAGGCTATATGCCAGGGGGCAATAAAGTGAAAATAGCCGTACTGCCCTTAATTTTTTCTTTGCTGCGACAAAACCCAAATTTGAATCAAAAGCATTTTAAAAAGGGGGGCTTTTGGGGGATGTAATGGCGACCCCCGCCTCCCCCCTACCCCCACATCCTTCCCAAAATAATGGGAGTCCTCGGAAAAGACCTCTCAGAACGGGGTTTTTTTATGCGTTTCTTGGAAACTATAATATCGGGAGCATAGGGCGGGCTAATAATTTAAAGGGCTTTATTTTTGATCTAAACTTCCAGTTCCTTGTATAAGGGCGAGCGAAAATTACGTTTTTTGGGGTTTTTGGGAATGCCTTTCCACCGTTTTTTTCTTTTTTTTGGGGGGAGACGCCCCCTCTCCCCCCTTCCCGGGGGGCCTCTTCGGGATGGTTTGGAGACAGAAGCCTCCATGTCCTGCACCTCCTGGGAGGGAGACGACGACAGATTGCGATCTGCTTCTCTCCGAGAAGCCGATCGCGAGCCAGACGAAGTCCTCACAGGAGTAGCCCGGACGGGAAAGGGCGCCGGACTGTGATTCAGTATCATCCTCCTTATGATGTTTAGACTGGGTTGATGCAGTCATTTGATCAACCATTTGGTCAATGATAACTTTAATATTTAATTCTTTTAACCGTTGTTTAGTTCAGCAATTTTTTATCCTTGGCTGCAAGCTGTTGACTGACATTACTTGCACTAGGGTGAGGTTATTTACTGCTTCAGCATAGGAAGTATCGGGTTTGTGTGTCAAACTTTCCACTTTCCTCTTACTTCAGAAATAACTAACTTCATGTTTTCTCATATATGCTAATGTCTCAGTTCCTTCTTCAGGATCTGCACTCAGCAGATCCTGACTGATGGGGACCTCCACAATTAGCACATTTGGAAATCTTGGGCTAGTACAGTTTATGGTGTCATGGGCTTCAGCACTTTAGGCAAACAAATTTACTGAGTCTTTATCAATACATCTTAATGAGGTGTTTCCGAATTTTTGGCATCTATTACAATGCATTGGCTTTTGGAATAAGGTCTACTTGAACACGTTTATAACGCGTTGACATACTCTGGATTTTTAAAGCAAAGGTCAAAAACACAGTCCAGTTTTCGTTCGCAATTCCCGTCCTTCTTGGTCATACAATGAACGTCCCCTACGTCTTGGTCCTTCATGCTCTCAAGAATTTCACTTTCTTTTCCCTCGTCCTCAAATCCCTGTGAAAGATTACTCCCTTACAGGTATTTGGGCCAATAGGAATAGTTACTTTAACTCGAAGATCATGAATTTGCGTCAGCTAATAAATCCTTAATCTGGGAGTTGTATTGTACTTTAACAAGGAGGCTTCCATCTCGCAATTTTTTTACAAAATCAAATCGCCGTCCATTTGACCATCAAGGCCCTTTTTTTGAGGGGAAAAAGGGGGTTTTCATGTTCAAAAGCGTTTTATTTTCACTCAGGGCATTTTACATTCGGGGAACCTCGCTTTTCTGTTGGGATTTTAAAAAAAGTGGTCTTCTCTTTTTGGGTCATTTGGGGGGGGTTCCTTTTGTTCGGGGCCCAAATTTCTTCCAAAAAGTTGGTCATGAGCCCACCCCTCCTCCTTTGAAGGGGAAAGGGGGTAGCCGGGGGAAATCACCTACGGGGCATCGGAGCGGGTCCCGCCCCCTTTTGCCAAATCGTTCTCCTAAAGGGGGAATTTTGAAAACTCTTAACTTTTGGTATCAACCAAAACACCCCAATAGTTTAAGAGGGGTGAACATATTTCGTCCTCAAACCCCCCCCGGGGAAAAACCCGGGTTTTTCCGTTCCCCCGTCCCAAAGGGAGGGGGATCGATTATGTGGGGGGGACACTTCCTTACCCCCGAACGGGGCCTAGGAAATTTAATAATAATTACCGGGAATGGTTTTTCCCCAGGGACAATAATGTTTGATAAAAGTGGGGAATAAAGGGAAATTTTTGAAAACATTTGATGTTTTAATTAATATTTTTAAAAAATTTTTCATTATTATTTAATTTTTAATGGCCCCTTTTCCCAAACCAATCCGCCCTACGGATTTCCCGGGCGGGAAAACCCCGGGAGATAGGGTTAAACACTACCAAGGTATGTAAAACTTTCTGAAACTTAAAAGTCCCCCGCCGCAAGCTTTGGATCGACTGAAAAAGGGTTTCCCCCAAAAGGGCCCCCAAAAATCCTGAATCTTGGGGCTTTTGGGCCAGGAGACCTCTAGGCCTAGGGGCTTCGCCTCATTGCCCAAATGCATCAAACCGCCACAAAATTTACTCCAAAGACTGGGTAGGATAGCAAAAATCGTCGGCAAAATCAAAAAGGGCTGAGACCTTTTAAAATTTCCTAGTGTTGCTTCCCCACTTTACTTTTGGGGTAGCTCCCTTTCCCCTTAATCCCGTCCAATTTCAAGTGTTGAAAAAAAAAAAAAATTTGGTTCAAGGCACGCCCTTGGCCTTCCCCCCCTGAAAATTAAAGGGGGAAAAAGTTTTGAAAACCCCCCTCACAGTTTAAAGCACTTTTAAATACCATATAGAGGGTTTCAAAAAGGCCAATAATCTGGGGTGAATTCCCCGGGGCCTCAGGATCTCCCCCCTTTTCGATTCCCGATGCCCGAGTGAAACCCGCCCCCCCCCCTTTTTTAGGGCGATGTAGGCTGCGAGCAACCACGACCGAAAATGAAAGGGCGGCGTTCCACAATTACTCCCAAGCGCTAGGGATACGGGCTATTTTGGACTTGCCCGGAGTTTAAAACCAAGGGCTGCTCCGGTCTCTGGTGCCCCAAATAGGTGGTTTTCGGATCCGTTTTTAGAAGAAAGTGGGGGGAGAACCTTTCCTTGGGATGCTGAGCATGTTTTAAAGCCACGGTAGTTGCTACAGTCCCCCCCCCGATCCCCCTTTCCCCCTTTAAAAGAGGGATTTACCACGCCCCCAGGCAGGTTTAAGGGGAATGGTACCAACTGCCAAATGGGGGCAGGGCTGATGCAGGCCCCGAACCTAGGTTCCCCCCAGCCTTTTGCAGTTCGCAGGGATATCACATATGCCCGCAAACTTTCCCCCCTCTTCAGCTTGGAAATCGCCAGGGTAAACCAAAGTTAGGGTAGGAGGGTTTCCCCGTGAGGGGGGGACCGGCACAGGCACTGCCCCACATTTGCTTTCATCCAATCTAAAAAAAAGGTTTTTGGGGGTCCAAACCTTTGGGACAAAAGTTTTTAAAAACTCAGCCCAACGTTCAAAGAACCTCAACTGACTGAGATTATCCGTCCATCCGCTGATCGGACTGCGTCATTTTGTTGGGGGGAGAGCTTTTGGGGGGTTTTCTCAGGCTTGTTAGGCAGGGCGAAGGTCATTTACCAAGAAATGGCCTTCGACCTCCTCAGCAAGAATCCTGATGGACTGTTCCTTGTCCATTCTCAGCAGTGTCCGAGCCCTACGCACCATGGAACGACGCAAGACTTAATTCCCATTCAGCCGAGCCTTGCGACACGCTTCAGTGGCCTCTAATGTCTCCGGGGAAATGGTATTCTGCCTTGTCCTTGGGCGTACGCCAATGGTCTCCTGAGCTGCTTCGAGTGTTACGCGCTTGAAGAACTCCCACAGAGCAACTGGGTCCGTCAGGTTGCTGGTTTCTGTGAATCGGTCAGAGACTGCCGTGGTGAACCCACGGGCACACTCCACCTCCCTTAGTCTGTCCAAGTGAAACACCTTAGGGTGGCCACTGGAGGGACGGGGAGTTTTGAAGTGGACCCGCAGGGTAGCCACAAGCAGCCTATAGTCGGTGCCACAGAACTCGGCACTCCGGTAAACCCTGCAGTTCTGGAGGATCCTCCATCGCGTGCTAACAAGAATGTGGTCGATTATATAATATATATGTTCATATATATATATAATATATATATATATATATATATATACAATGTATAATATGTTCATATATATATATATATATATATATATATATATTCATATATATATATATTATATTTACATATGATAAATAAATACAAACAAATACGCACAGACAAATGCACACACAAAACACACACACACACACACACACACACACCAGACACACCACACACGCACACCACACACACACACACATAAACCCACACAATATAATTATACAAGTGTATATATACATAAACAATTAAATATACATACATACACACACACACACACACACACACACACACACACACACATATATATATATATATATATATATATATATATATAATATATATATATATATATATAAGATCGCCAACTCAAGCTATATGGGCACATAGCTCGTTTCCTGTGGACGACCCTGCCCATCAGGTTGTCTCTTGTCTCCTGGATGGAGGTAGCCTTTGGGACGACCCAGGAGATCATGGCTTTGGCAACTCGACGAGACCTGTCGCGAGGAACTAGAGATGGCCCGTAGGCCTACCTGGAGACTCGCCTCGAGGGATCCTCGTAGCTGGAGGCCACTATTCATGAGTGAATTACGAAGTGGTAAAATATTCAGGAATCTCAGAGAAACTAGTGAAATTTTCTTCGGGTTGGATAATTTAACTTCGCATTCTCCCTCCCGCCCCGTTTCCCGATTATCTCTGACTTCCCCCATTAAGCCTTCAACTGCTAATTCCACCACTGACCCCCCCAGACCTGACCCCTTCCCAACCCCTTTCTCAAACATGATGTTTCAACCCCATCAGACATTCAATATCGTACAGAAATTTGATGGCTCGTCCATTCCGGTTGAAGATTTCTTGGAAAATGTTGAATCTATGATTATTCAAGGTGGAATGTCTAGAGATGACCCTTCTTTGGCAATAAATGCGTAAACGCGGCTGAAACACGTTTAGAGTTGACCTCAGCAAAAGTACGAAACGCGATTAATGCCTTCAAGACATTGCCATCCGATTTGCGCAGTTGGAGTTATTTCAAAGATATTTTTAGATCTTCGTTCAAATCCTTAGATGTAAGTCATCATATTCAGTTTGCGAGACTTATTCATTTAAAGCCTGCTTCTTTGTCAGAAGACATTCGATATTTTATCAATCAGCTTCGGGGTCAAGTTTCAAAATGGAGTCACAACCGTGACTCCCACATTAAATCCTTGTTCAACGAACATCACGTCTCCTCCTTGACGTATATGGTGAAATCTATCCTAGTTGCTTTGTTACCTACTTCTGTACAAGAGCAAGTTTGGGAACCTTGTGAGGATACCGATTTACTTTAGTTACCCGGCGAATTTGCCAAGTCAATCAGAGAGAAGGATCCCACTGTATCGGTCAATGCAGGCATTCACACTACTAAGGCGAACACACCAAAAACAAAAACAAACAACCAAACGACAAACCACAACGCAACCCTAACCCGCGGTTCCACAACAATGACACGAGACCACAACAGTCCAAACACAACACCCCTCACAAATATAATACGGGACATAAGACTCATTTTCCCCCGTCATCTAACTCACCTCATGTTCCCAGACATAAACAACCTTGTGTCACAAACTGGGCACCGGACAGGGATCAGTGTTTCAACTGTTGTGCAAAAGGTCACGGTGCCGACTCATGTTATTCGACTCCATACTGCCCTTATCATGGCACGCCCTCACATCCATGGGCTCACTGCTCGGCGTTCCCAGACCAGGTGAGTCAAACGTACAGATTGCTCCGGCAACGCCAAGCAAACCGCCATTTTTTTAGGGAAAAGCCAAAAACACCCAGACACGGCAACAATACCGGTAACACATCACATTGTCTCAATTAGTTGCATCCCTAATGATATCACTCAGCCGCCATTGCTTCCATCTATATTAAATGGCAAGCCTGCATATTTCTTCTTAGACAGGGGATCTTCTTGTTCTGTGGTCTCGTTGGATACTTTGCAGAATTTCGAATTATCATTAGATTTGCAACCGAGTCAAACCACCATTTGTGGGATAACAGGAGATAAGATATCAGCTTTAGGCAACAAAGTCCTTAACATTTCTCTTGGTAGTGAAATTTTTGCTCACAAGTTTGTCGTAGAAGAATCTTGTTGGGTCATGATTTCTTATACCGTACAGGAATTTCCTCTACCCTCGCAGTAAATAGCATTACTTTAATGGTCAGAATTACCTGTTAAGGACTCCCTCTTGCCTATGGACGCATACCGACCCCTTCACACCCGCAATGACAATCTATGAAGTCACACATGACCATAGTCACCTCTTCTCTGCACCTCACTCTCCTTCCTGGTACTGCTTTGATATTACCTGATAATACACGAGTAAAAGGTTGTGCAACATTACCTTCCTTGTATAATATTACTGATAATAGATGTCAGGTGCATGTATTTAATCTGACCCCGGTCCCATTGACTATTAACGCTGGTGTACCTGTAATATCCTATGAATTCACAGACTTGCCTATCTGCGAATTTGATTTACCTGCTCCCTCCCCTGTTTTTTCTGCCACTGCAACATCATCTTCCCCTGATGAGCAGAGCTCTGATCATGTTCTGAAGCAAAGTTTAGATTTCATGAAGGATATGATATTTTGATTAACTGTTTAAAGAACTCCCAAGCGTACTGCCAACCAAGGACCGTCCTATCAGAAAAACAACATTGCTTCAACACTCCATTACCCTCGAGCCTGATGCTAAGCCTTCATACATATCAAGTTATAAGATCCCTCATTCAAAGCGACAGGGCTTGGAAAAGGAGGTTAAAACAATGTTGGACATGAATCTTATTCAACCAAGCAATTCACCCTGGGCCTCCCCCTCCTCCTTGTTCCAAAGAAGGATAATACTTTCCGCCCAGTGGTCGACTATCGCAAGTTGAATAAAATAACAAGTGCCAGAATCCATCCCAATTCCTAATCTTAGATTGTTGTTGCAAGACATTGGCTCTAATAATAAGATTTTTTTCAACTATTGACCTTGCTAAAGGCTTCCTGCAAGTCCCTATGGCTCCTGAGAGCGTGCCATATACGGCTTTCTCGACTCATATGGGACACTTTGAATTTTTAGTATGCCCTTTTGGCCTTCGCAATTCCCCTCTTACATTTAGCAGATTAATGTCACTTGTACTATCAGGATTAATTAACGATCGTGTATTTAAATGATATTTTAATTTGCTCGCCCTCCCTCTCTGAACACAGAATAAATTGCATCAGGTTTTCAATAGGCTATCAACTGCAGGATTAACTATTCAACCTAGCAAGTGTCAGTTCTTCAAATCTAAGTTAGAATTCTTAGGCCATACCTTGTCATCTAAAGGTATTGCACCTAATGATTCAAAAGTTAAAGCCATTGCCGACTTTCCAACACCTAAGAACCAGAAGGAATTGAGATCATTTTTAGGCCTTTCAGGTTTTACAGGCCGTTCATTCAAGATTACAGGTCCATCGCGACACCGCTTAATCATCTCCTTAAAAAGGATTCTATTTGGCAGTGGACAGACGAGGAAAAAGCCACATTTACAACTCTTAAGTCGCAATAATTAAGGCTCCACTCTTAGCCTTCCCCGATTTCAGCTTGCCTTTTGTCCTCACCACTGATGCCTCAAACCTCGGGCTCGGAGCAGTACTCCACCAGAAACATGGCCATTCTGGAAAAACGCAGCCCATTGCTTTTGCAAGTCGCGCCCTCAATTCAGCGGAGAAACGCTATCATACGACGGACCGTGAACTACTAAGTATCACATGGGCCCTCCGTCACTTTCGAGAGCTAATCTTGGGATATCAGATAGAAGTGCACACTGATCATTCCCCCCTCACGTCCATATTTAAAGGTAGGGACCCTCATGGACGACGCGCCCGCGCAATTGAAGTTCTAGCAGAGTTTGACGTCACCATTGTTTATTTACCCAGGAAGCAAAATGTTGCCGACACGCTATCTCTGACGCTCACAACCTGCTTGAATCTAGCTCCTCGCCCACCTTTGCCTCCCGCAAGATGAAATTCTCTGACATTGCACCGATCTTGGTAAATACTGCCGCGCCTACCGTTGAGGATCCTTCGGAGGACGAGATCCGGCCTGCACATGTTAACGGTCGCCGTTCCGACCCCATTCATTCTGTTACCTCCCGGTCTTGGCTGCTCCAGCCGTACCTCCATGGAACCCCCCACGGAGGACGAGATCCGGCTGGTGCAACGTAATGATAATCTGTACGGCCCCTTAATTCAAGCCTTAGAAAGGAATGAAATACCTCCCCCTAGCAGACATGTTCGAGTAAGTCAATTGTACCTCGATGCTAACGGTCTACTTTGCTACAAGTCTCGATTTAGGACAAGAAAGCTCAAGGCATCTCGTAAACTTGTAGTTATTCCTGAATTCTTGAAGGTCGAATCCTTCCTCTTTTCCATGAATCGAAAGAAGCTGCACACTGTGGTAAGTATAAGGCAATTCACTTAGATCAGCAACGCTTCTTTTTCCCACACCTCATTAGCAAAGTTGCTGAGCATGTTCAGTCTTGCAAGCAATGCCCATATTACAAAGGAAATACCAGTGACCCAGCCACTGCATTGTAATATGACATTCCAGACTTTCCCTTCCAGAAGGTCTCTTGTGACACATTGTCAGGTTTTCTACCTTCTCGCAATGGAAATCGTTATATTTTAGTCTTCATTGATAACTTCACTCGTTTTTGTGAACTAGTCCCCGTGCACAACAAATCAGCAAATGTTGTTGCACATGCTTTCCATGACTTCTGTCTAAGATATTCAGCCCCCATGCATTTTTCTACTGATAACGGGACTGAATTTCATAACAAGGTCATGGATAAGTTAAGTGATATCATGAATGTAATTCGTGTTAACATTCTCCCTTACCGCCCACAAAGTAATGGTATTACAGAAAGGCTCAACTCCTCCATCCTCTCATTAATGAGATCGCTTGTTGATGCGACATCGGACATATGGGATGAATCACTATTGACAACCCAGTCTTGTATTAATAGTACATTCCATTCTCCCTTAGGTGACACCCCACATTTTCTTTTATATGGAATGGATAAAAGACTACCCTATGACCTCTTTGATGAAAATCAAGTTCCTTCATATAATGATAATTATGATGAATATCTTTTAAATAGAAACAAGTCAATCTTCCAGATCACAAAGAAGCATTTGACTAACTCCAGAGATAAAATACTGTCATTTCAATACAAAGTTGCCATCCACAAGGACATTGAAGTTGGAGCACTAGTATTTAGAAAAGTCAACCAGCAACTCAATATTAAGTTGGAGCACTAGTATTTGAAGGTCCATTTAGAGTAATTAATGTAAAGAACAACAAGGCCTACATTAAATGCATACAGTCAGGTGAACAATATTGGTCTCATTTCGACGTTCTAAAGATTGCTCACAGGTACTATTCTCCCCCGGCCGACGAAGACTAATTGATTTTTATCTTCCAGATCTTACTACTCTTCGGCTTATCATTCTTCACTTTGTCGTCTGCCGACCGCCATGCCCTACCCCCTAGGCATACGCCCTATTCTCCACAATATCTCCTCTGTTAATGTTAAGCCTCTTTTTCCTCTAAAGCAACGAATTCAGTTCTACTCTACTCTAAAGTCTTACCTCACAATTTCCGGTCTCTGTATTCATTCCACTCTCCCTGAAACTACCTTCGAGGCTTATTTCATTCACCCATTCCCATACAAAACAAATAACACCTTCTTCACTTTAAACACACAACATTCACTCATCCTAAAATCCCTTCACGGCCAGGCTATTTCTATCCCACCAGCAGATTTCTTAGATAACTGTGCAAAGACCACTCCTCGCACATTTGTTTGCACTTTATCGCTTCTGGCACTTGACACAAATATGCGATCTTGCTCCAGGGCACTCATTACAAACCATAACATTATAGGTCAGTGCACATTCTCTGAAATTCGTGGTTCTCATTTCCCGACATTACCTTATTATTTTACTTCAAGGCTACTACAACTACAGTTATGTGTAACAAGCATAACCCTGATGTTGTTCTACAAGGTGCTTTTGTTCTTCCAGCCTCATGTGAACTGATTTCCTTATCCTTATTTATTACAGCCACCCATACATACACAAGGAAGATTGCAATGAATACCTCCTACCTGCAATGCATGTCGGTGTCATTGCCATCCTATAACATTTCTCTTCCTAGTATAATCTCTCTACAGATGGCTACTTTGCAACAGTTTGATGCATTTACCCCCCTCAGCCCGTTCCACGCAACCTACATTTATCCCGTATACGTTACCGTCGCCGGAATGTGTATGTTGCCAATAACCCTGGGAGCGTGCTATTGCATCACCTACAGGCGAGTTGTAAGGAAAACAAGCAAGTAATACCTACCCATGATTCTCTTGCATATACCAGTAACCCTCATGTCATATAATATTATAAGAAAAAAAAAAAAAAAATATATATATATATAAAACAAAACAAAACAAAAAATTAATAAGTAAAAAGATTTTAATACAATATTCGATATATTACTAACTTATTTTTTTTCTTGTTCCACGAACTATTTTCATTTTCATATCTCGAACTATGCCTTCCACCCTCTATCAGCTGCTGTGTTTGACACCAACCTTTTATTTTTCTGTGTGTGGATATTAGAGTAATCTCATACCCATCACAATATATATATATATATATATATATATATATATATATATATATATATTATATATATATAATATATATATATATTATATTATATATTATATATATATATATTATATATATATATATATATATATATATTATATAATATATACATATATATATTATATTATATATA
>NW_023659885.1:366806-369306 GCF_015228065.2 Penaeus monodon | reverse complement strand
ACCAGTACAAAGGCTTGCTATAAGGCCAATAATATGTGTTGGAATTCCCCTGAGTCTCAGGATCTCCATAGCGATTCCCGGTGCACCGAGTTAAACACCTTCTTGAGGTGATGTAGGTTGTAAGCATGCCACAATCAAATTCACGACGGCATTCCACAATTATTCGAAGCACTAGTATTCGGTCTATTGTGGACTTGCCAGGAGTAAATCCAGACTGCTCCGGTCTCTGATGGCTCAGTAGGTGGTTTTGGATCTGTTTCAGAAGAATGTGGCAAGAACTTTGCCTAGTATGCTGAGCAGTGTAATGCCACGGTAGTTGCTACAATCCCAACGATCCCCTTTCCCCTTCCAGAGAGGGATGACCATGCCCTCAGCAGGTCAGGGGGAATGGTACTAGACTACCAGATGGCAGTGAAGACTGTATGCAGGCCTAAGCCATAGGTTCACCCCCAGCCTTTAGCAGTTCAGCAGGGATATCACATATGCCTGCAGCTTTCCCATCTAACCTCCGTGACCCCAGGGACTCAGATAGGATAGCATCATCATCGGCAAAGTCAAGGTCTGAGACCTTGATATTGTCTAGTGTTGCTCCACACTGACTTTGGCTAGTAGCTCTGCTCATTATCCAGTCATGCAAGTGTTAAAATGTTGGTGCAAGGACACAGCCTTGCCTCACCCCTAAATTATCAGAGAAGTTTGACAGGCCCTACCACATTTTACAAGCACTTTCAGTACTGGTATATAGGCTTGTTATAGGCCATTAATCTGTGTCAGAATTCCCTGAGTCTCAGAATCTCCCATAACAATTCTCGATGTACTGAGTTAAACACCTTCTTGAGGTCGATGTAGGCTGCAAGCAACCCACAACCAGACTCACATCGGTGTTCCACAATTACTTGAAGTGCTAGGATATGGTCTATCGTAGACTTGCCACGAGTGAATCCAGATTGCTCCAGTCTCTGGTGTCTTATTAGGTGGTCGCGGATCCGTTTCAGAAGAATGTGGGTGAAAAGTTTGCTGGTATACTGAGCAGTATAATGCCATGGTAATTGCTTCAGTCCCAATGACCCCGTTCCCTTTCCAGAGAGGATGACCATGCCCCTAAATAGGTCAGGGGGAATGGTACCACACTGCCTAATGCATGCATACCCTGAGCCATAGGTTAACCCAGTCTTTAAAAGTTCAGCAGGGATATCACATATACCTGCGGCTTTCCCACTCTTCAGCTTGGAAATAGCCATCCTAACCTCCATTAAGTTAGAAGGTTCCTTGCCAATGGGTAGGTCCAGCACAGGTATGTTGGAGTTACCTGTTGGAGGATCTACCTGATACAACTGCTCAAAATACTCATTCATGAACCCCAACATGATTCAAGATGATTTTGTCTATCCAATGAGTGGACTGCAGTCATCTGCAAGGAGGAGTTTAGGAGACCTGATTGCCATTCAGCGAGCCATGAGACACTCTTCAGTGACCTCCAATGTCTCTGGAAGATGGAATTCTGCTTTGCCCTTGGGCATACGCCACTGGACCCCTGCACTGCTTTAAGTGTTTCATGCTTGAAGTACTGGGTCTGTCAGGTTTTCAAGTTCTGTGAATCGATTAGAGATTGCCACAGGCTCACTCCTCCCTCAGTCTGTCCAAGTGAAACACTCTAGAGTGGCCACTGGAGGGACTAGGAGTTTTGAAATGGATCTGTAGTATAGCCATAATCAGCCTATGGTCACTGCGACAGAACTCGGCACTCCAGTAAACTATACAGTTCTGGGGGATCTTCCATCATGTGATAACAAGAATGTGGTTGATCTCTTTGGCCACTGTACCCATATGCTATACCAGTCCAGTGATGCGGGGTTGGAGAGCAGATACCAGGAGCCTGGATACCTGGCAAGTCCCATAGATGGAGGCTGTTCTCGCTGCTGGGATCAGCTCCCGAGCCATGGGGGCCGACAGACATCTCATAGCCAGCTCGATCACAGCCAGATACTGCATTGAAGTCGACCAGAACAATGTGAATATCTCGCCGGTGGCAATTGTCTGCCATGGATGTGAGTTTGGCATAGAACGCCTCTTTCACATCGAGTTTGCAAACATCAGTAGGAGCGTACACAACAATAAAGACATGAAGCCAAAAGCATGCTTTAATCTTAATGCCATAATACACTTGTCAACCGGTATTACCTCAACTACCAAGGGCTGAAATCGGCTGGAGATGGTAATAACTTGAGTGTCATAAATTGCAAACATAATAAATGAGAGATAAATCGGTTGCAAAACATTATACATGAGCTTATTTGATGCTTTTAGGAAACCTTGGGTGCCACCCATCATCACAACAAAGTACCAGCAGAAAATCCTGGGGTGTGTGGGAGGGTGTAGAACACAGGTGTGGGCAAGTGCAGAACACAGACATGTGCGAGTGTGAGGTAAGGCTGTGTATGGGTAGGTGCAGAGTACATGCCTGAGTAGTCATACAGGATGGCATGAGCCAGTGCGGAAA
>NW_023659885.1:339306-359306 GCF_015228065.2 Penaeus monodon | reverse complement strand
GCTTCCACACCGAGGATCTTCGAGGTGAGTCTCCAGCAGGCCACGGCCCATTTCTAATTCCTCGCGACAGGCCTCGTCGAGTGCCCAAGACATGACTCCGGATCGCCCCACAGGCCTCCTCCACCCAGGGTTGTCTCGCAAAGAGACAACCTGATGGTAGGGGTCATCCACAGAGAATACGAGATAGGTGCCATATAGCCTGTTGAGTTGAGGATTCAGATTATGTAAGTAAAGGTCCCATGCCAGCTCATAGTGTAACCGCAGGGTGGACATGTGGTCTGCCAAACTGTACCCCATGATCTGGCGAAAGGACTTGTTACCAAAGGCATCAAGGACAGACTCCAAGACACTGGATAGTGCCAGTTTTGTTCCAGAGAACAAAACTGCGTATCAAGGCTTGCAGGACACGTAGCTTGGTCTTCTGCATAGATACAACAAATGATTTCTCGATAAAGTAATGGCTCCTGTTACGCGACCAATCTGTCTACTGACTTCTGGTTGACAGCCCAGAGATATAGACTACGCTACCAAGGTATGTAAACTCTCTGAGTCCTTGCACAAGCATAGATCGACTGAATGGGTTCCCCAACAGATCCCAAAGTCCTGAATCTGGTCGTGGTCCAGGAGACCTCTAGCCAAGGGCTTAACCTCATTGATAAATGCATCAAGAGCCGCCACCAGTGCAATATCCAAGGCTGAGACATGATCTTGCCTAGTGTGCCTCCACACTGACTTTGGGCTAGTAGCTCTGCCATGATCAGTCCATATAGGTGTTGAAAAGTTGGTGCAAGGACACAGGCCTGCCTCACCCCTGAATTAACAGGGAAGAAGTTCGACAGGCCCCCACCACATTTTACGCACTTTCAGAACAGTAAAAGGCTTGCATAGGCAATAATATGTGTGGAATTCCCCTGAGTCTCAGGATCTCCCATAGCGTATGCCCCGGTGCACCGAGTTAAACACCTTTCTTGAGTTGATGTAGGTTGTAAGATGCCACAATCAAATTCACGACGGCATTCCACCATTATTCGAAGCACTAGTATTCGGTCTATTGTGGACTTGCCAGAGTAAATCCAGACTGCTCCGGTCTCTGATGGCTTGAGTAGGAGGTTTGGATCTGTTTCAGAAGAATGTGGCAAGAACTTTGCCTAGTATGCTGAGCAGTAGTATATGCCAGTAGTTGCTACAATCCAACGATCCCTTTCCCTTCCAGAGAGGGATGACCCATGGCCCTCAGCAGGTCAGGGGAATGGAATAGTACTAGACTACAGATGGGCAGTGAAGACTGTATGCAGGCCTAAGCCATA
This sequence comes from Penaeus monodon, assembly GCF_015228065.2. NCBI lineage: Eukaryota > Metazoa > Arthropoda > Malacostraca > Decapoda > Penaeidae > Penaeus > Penaeus monodon. Next base: position 357,999 of record NW_023659885.1, on the reverse strand, counting down.
GTTCAACCCCAGCCTTAGCAGTCAGCGGGATATCACATATGCTGCAGCTTTCCCCATCATAACCTCGGACCCCAGGGACTCAGATAGGATAGCAGCATTCACGGCAAAGTCAAGGGTCTGAGACCTTGATATTGTTAGGTTGCTCCACACTGACTTTGGCTAGTAGCTCTGCCTCATTATCCAGTCATGCAAGTGTAAAAATGTTGTGCAAGACACAGCCTTGCCTCACCCCTAAATTATCAGAGAATTGACAGGCCCTAACCCACCAGTTTTTTATACAGCACTTCAGTAATGGTTATAGGCTTGTTATAGGCCATTAATCTGTGTCAGAATTCCGAGTCTCAAGAATCTCCCATAAAAATTCTCGAGTACTGAGTTAACACCTTCTGAGGCGAGTAGGCGACAAGCAACCCACAACCAGACTCGCATCGGTGTCACAATTACTTGAAGTGCTAGGATATGGTCTATCGTAGACTTGCCACGAGTGAATTCAGATTGCTCCAGTCTCTGGTGTCTTTTAGGTGGTGCGGATCCGTTTCAGAAGAATGTGGTGAAAGTTGCTTGTATACTGAGCAGTATAATGCCATGGTTATTGCTTCATTCCCAATGATCCCCTTTCCCTTTCAGAGACGATGACCATGCACCTAAATAGGTCAGGGGGAATGGTAACACACTGGCTACTGCATGCCATAACCTGAGCCATAGGTTAAGCCCAGTCTTTAAAAGTTCAGCAGGGAATCACAGATACTGCGGCTTTCCCACTCTTCAGCTTGGAAAATAGCCATCCTAACCTCCATTAAGTAGAAGGTTCTGCCAATGCGGTAGGTCAGCACAGGTATGTTGGAGGTTACCTGTTGGAGGATCTACCTGATACAACTGCTCAAAATACGCATTCAGAACCCCAACATGATTCAGATGATCTGTCTATCCAATGGTGACTGCAGTCATCTGCAAAGGAGGAGTTTAGGAGACCGGATTGCCATTCAGCGACATGAGACACCTTCAGTGACCTCCAATGTTCTCTGGAAGATGAATTCTGCTTTGCATTGGGCATCCGCACTGGACCCCTGCACTGCTTTAAGTGTTTCATGCTTGAAGACGGGTCTGTCAGTGTTTCAAGTATGTGTTTTTAAATCGATTAGAGATGGCCACAGGCTCACTCCTCCCCTCAGTCTGTCCAAGTGAAAACACTCTAGAGTGCCACTGGGGGACTAGGAGTTTTGAAATGGATTGTAGCTAGCCAGAATCAGCCTATGGTCACTGCGACAGAACTCGGCACTCCGAGTAAACTATACAGTTCTGGGGATCTTCCATCATGTGATAACAAGAATGTGGTTGATCTCTTGGCCACGTACCCCATATGCTATACCATGCTCCAGTGATGCGGGGTTGGAGAGCAATACCAGGAGCCTGGATACCTGGCAAAGTCCCATAGATGGAGGCTGTTCTCGCTGTGGGATCAGCTCCCGAGCCATGGGGGCCGACAGACAATCTCATAGCCAGCTGATCACAGCCAGATACTGCATGAAATCGACCAGAACAATGTGAATATCTCGCGAGGTAATTGTCTGCCATGGATGGTGATGTTTGGCATAGAACGCCTCTTTCACATCGAGTTTGCAAACATCAATAGGCTCGTACACAACAATAAGAGACATGAAGCCAAAAGCATGCTTTAATCGTTAATGAACATAATACTACGGTCAACCGATTACCTCAACGACAAGGCCGCTGAAATCGGCGGAGATGGTAATAACTGAGTGTCATAAATTGCAACACATAATAAATGAGAGATAAATCGGTTCCAAAACATTATAACATGAGCTTATTTGAGCTTTTAGAAACCTTTTTGCACCCATCATCACAACAAAGTACAGCAGAAAATCCTGGGGTGTGTGGGAGGGTGTAGAACACAGGTGTGGGCAAGTGCAGAACACAGACATGTGCGAGTGTGAGGTAAGGGCTGTGTAGGGTAGTGCAGAGTACAGGCCTGAGTAGTCATACCGATGGCATGAGCCAGTGCGGAAAAATGTATCACCATGGGGTACGCTTGCCACTTGCCCTCTCTCAACCAAAAATGAGGCTCTCTTGACTTTAATGCAAGAGGACATCGACGAGGGATAGCATCTCTGTGCCACAACAATAATAAAGCACGCCGGACGAACTGACAGTGTCAGCCCGATAACAAGGAATGCCACATTTATGAGGAGGGAATTAGAAATTAGCAATGAAGAGTGTAAACTCATGGGATAGGACACTAGTGTAACTGAAGATTTAGTTGCAAACATAGTCGCAACTTAAGAAACCGCTTGTATTTCGTAAAGACCTAAATAGCGATCTCATTGGAAGGAAAATGTGAAAAGCTGGATCAGGAAAGGTAGATTAGCGCGTTGTGCAAATGATGAAGATGAGGACGACAAAGTGAGATCATATTGAACCAATAGAGAGGCGCCACAGCTGAAAGACGGACCTAAATGATGTTTTGAATGATGAAGATTATACAGTCGAAAGTATAAGTGTGGAAGTTATAAGAACATATGGCTGCCATGACACAAAAGAGTGAAGAGGGACCTTACGGAAGTTTCTGTACCGTTAGTAGAGACATTGATGAGGTTGATAGGGGAATGTTGGCCAGGAACATGAATGAAACCGTCATTAGGAGTGAACAAAAAAACAAAATTAATTAGAAGGATGGAAACAGAAACTGGATGATTCTTTAGAACAATGAGTAGAATGGGTGGCCATGAAAGAGAGAGGAATTGGAAGTGCCATTTACATCCAATGTTACAGTTGCATAGAGATGAGCACATCTCCGATGGTGCCAAAGAGAGGCTTCTGCGAAGGTATGATAGTGACCGAAAAATAAGATAGCAGTGACAGAATGTGTTGAACATGCCCAGAGGCCCTGTGAGAACGGCAATCCACCAATCTCGGCGGAGCTCTCCAAATCAGAATAAACAGATTTGGTGGAGGTGAATGAAACGTTTTTCCCAAACAATAACAATTAAAGTAAAACGTGTGCCTAGTGAATATATTTCGGTCATATGAAAGATTCAGGATTATGTTAAGAACCATGGCTAATTGTGTTGTGTAGGAACCAACGACTGTCTCTTCGGAATTAATATCTTATCGCATTAGCCGAAGTACGGATTATAAATGTTACAAAGCAAGTAAAGCAAGCAGAGAAATGAGTCGACCCCTCTATGAAATACATGGGGAAAGTAAAAGATATTCACAAATTAGAAAATCAAGCAGACTGGGAATTACACCTCACCAAGCAATCTCAGATACGACTATCCTTCCCCCTAGCACGAGATTAATACAGTCTGGATTAACATCACTCTGGACAGATGAAAAGTTCGTGAGGTTGGGAATGATTTTCTCCACAGGTCTCGATGCAGGGATGGGTTCCTGAATGCGTGATGTTATCTCAGTTCAAAACGGAACAGCTAGTGGTTTGTGGGACAATTTGTTCTGGAAAAAACATGCAAATATGTAAATGAAGTCGCAAATGGAAATCGGAAGAAACGGAAATCAAAACGACTGGGGTAATAAAAGAAGTTAGGAGTTATCAATTCACGCTGAATGATATCGAATAGGGTCGGTCAAAATATGAAAAAGAGTTCTGAAAACTCAGCTAGCTTTCAGGGTAGGAGCCATTTTATCTAGGATAAGAGGTACAGTCTGTTATGGTCTACACTGATCAGAAAAGAAACATGAATTAGAGACAATATTAACTTGATACTAGTGCTTAAATGGGCCCGTCATAGATAAATTCCACCAATAATCTAGTCATCAACACTGATATGGGTATTCACCGTTGAGTCACCTAGAAAACAACCAGAATATGGAGTAGTAGAGACCAGGTGTGAGTATTTACATTACAATTTTGTTTTTAATACAAGACTGGTAAAAGGACTACACAGTGGCAGACAAAATGTCCAGATTGCCTCGAGATGCATGAAGATAAAGTCAAAAGAACTAGAAGGGGTATAGCGGAAGGAGAACTTAAAGATGAACAAAACAAGATGCTCGTTTCCCGCAACTATTAAATTACTAATGAGTATATGACACAAGACGAAAAGTTAGAACGTTTAAACTAAAGATTTAGTGAAGAAAAAGTATAGTATTCCACAAGATTAAGTAGGTATAATTCATAATGATAGATCCGTATTAACACCAAAATTACAATGATTGTTATAAGTACGTCGTTTGGCCATCAAGGGACATAATCATATCCTTCATCTCATAAAGAATTGAGGATTCTGGCCAAGTATGGCAGAGTCATGCGCCGGAGTACATCGCAAACTGTAATATAGCGGATTTCGCTTCTCCTAGTAAATAATGGTGGTCAGGAACAGAATTAGTAGTAACGGATATAATTCGTTATAGCTTCGCGTTCCCGACTGTGAAGCCACCACGGTTGCCAAAATTACTTAAGGGAGAGATCTTTGATAATTAAGACTCCTGATGAACTCCTATCTGACCAAGGGAGAAACCTACCGCTCAATGATTCGTAATTTTGCTTACTTGCGAGATTTAAAAAAATACGAACGAGTGCGTACCATCCCAGGGAATGGTGAGTGCGAAAGCTTACCGAACATTACATGAAGCTATAGCACGCTAGACACGTTCGCCATGGACTATATATATCTGGTCTTGTGGCATGTACAAACGCGACCCCCACACGACAGGATATTCCCCTTTCAGATGCGCTTTAGGTGGGAGTCGAAATAAATTCGGACAGACGGGAAAGATTAAGTAACACAAAAACCACGATGATGAGTGGGAATTAGGCAAAGAGCTTTTACTGCAAAACAACATGAATCCTAGGGACAGGTACAATGCCAAATCAGGGGTATGAGGAATGATGCAAATAGTAGAAGTATTGACGGCAATATATATATATATATATATAATATATTATATATATATATATATATATATATATATATATATATATATGTATCTCTTCGTCTTTTTACGGTAGGTGCATGTCTGAGCCGCCGTGGTCACCGCATGATACTTAATTGAGTTCATGTTGTAAGCTCTTGGAGTGAGTTACGTGGTAGGTCCCAGGTCTTTACACGAGAGGGCGGGTGTTACCTTTTCGGTAATCATTCTCCTATTTTATCCGGGCTGGGACCAGCACTGACTTTGAGCGTCGACTCAAGGCTGCTCTTATCGATCTTTCAATCGAGTCGAGGGTCGAGTCACCGGCCGGGCGTTGTTCCCTTGGGCAATGGAATTACCTCGATTGCCTACCTAGGGCCACTGGGGGCCAAAACCAGGCCCAAAGTCAGTGCTGGTCCCAAAGCCCGAATAAAATAGAGAGAATGATTACCTAAAAAATGTAACACCGGCACTCTACCGTGGAAGGAACGGGGACCCTACCACGTACTCACTCCAAGAGGCATCACAACATGAAAACTACAAGTAAGTATCATTGCTGTGACCACGGAGGCTCAGACAGGAACATACCGTTAAAGAAGAAGATATATATATCTATATATATATAATATATAATATATAATATATATATATAGATATATATAATATATTAATATGGATGTAGGGATATCTATATTATAGTATGGTGTTAAAAGAGAATATATATATATATATAATACAAACTATATAATATATATATCTATATATATATAATATACATATATATATGATGACAGGCCACTGTTAAGGACTGTTGAATACAATGGATGTGCTTATATTAAAATTTTCTAGAAGTATTCTTTGCGCCACAATTTGACTTAGGTTTTACGAAGCGGACAGTTTTTTGAAAGAATTATTGAGTTACATAATTTACTTTACCTGTCATGCTTATGGTGTCCCAGTCAACTACCTTTAGTTGTTGTTGGTGTTTTTTCTTTTTCTTTTCTGTTTTTGTAGGTTGATGCCTTCTAAGAAGTGACAACATGTTATTCTTTTATTGATTATATTATTATTATTATTATTATCATTATTATTATTATCATATTTATTATTGCTATTATCATTATTGATATTATTAGTATTATCATTATTATTTTAATTTATTATGATTACTGTTATTAAGTATTATTAGTATATTGTTGTTGTGTGTTGTTGTTGTTGTCCTATCCACAGCAAGCGAGAAATTTCCTCTATGTTAAGATGTCCTGTCCAAACGGAATACCACTTTTCTGACCTAATACGTGTTGAGGTAAGAGGATGGGTCCGGAATGCGAAGGCAAACCTATCGAGTGGGGAAGGAATAGCTGGGGGGAGGAGGATAGTGGAAGACATCACGCACGCGACTCACAAGACTTTTCCCTGACCCTTACTCCCGGCCCAGTATCTCACCTACCTGGTCAGCCTAAGCGTGTCCTAGTAATCCTTGCTATTTTCGCTCGTACTAGAAAGGTACGTAAGAGTAATTACAAGGCTGTTGCACTATACACAAATGAATATTAATGGTTAAACGAACACAAATCAAACGCCTAGGGACGTACACAAACCACACACACAAAGGACAAAATCATACATATATCTACGTGTTTATGTATGCATAAGTGTGTATGTGTGTGTGTGTGTTTTGTGTGGTGTAGTGTGTGTGTGAATGTGTGGTGTGAATGTGGGTGGTGTGTGTGGCGTGCGTGCGTGCTGCAGTGCGTGCGTGCGTGCTGCGTGCGTGTGGTGTGTGTGGTGGTGTGTGCGTGTAGTGCGCGTGTGTGTGTGTGTGTGTGGTGTGGTGTGTGTGCGTCCGTTGCGTGTGTGTGTGTGTGTGTGTGTGGTGGTGTGTTTATATGCACAAAATAGTGCGAAGAAACATGACTTGGTGTGTTCAACACTGGTTGTAGCGAAGAAAGACTTACCGTTTTAATGAAAGAATTGATTAGAAAGCTCATAGTATTGTAAAGTTAAGGTCTCAGATATCGCAGAGGCAGTGTGAAGAGGTTATTAGTGATAAGATTAGAATGTCTATGGGTTTCTTTGGTGTTTTTTTTATACTGCGATTCTAGCTGCATCATATTGTTAGACAAAACAATGCAATTTAATATCATGTAAATAAACTATGATAGTTATAGTATAATAAGATATACACAATAGGTATACAGGATGACTATGATGTGCGGCTGATAATGATATTGAGATAACAAATGAGAGTTCTACTAATAAACCACAATAGGAAAGGATCATGCCACTAATAAAGATAATGATAATAAACGACAGCAGCAAACTGATATGCATTAATGTTAGAAATAATGAACCTAACACAGTATGAACATGACAAGGAGAAAGATAATACTGATATTAAAGAAAATATGAAAAAATAAGATTTGTAGATAACGATGGGAATAAACATAATGATTAATAAATAATGATGATGATAATAATAATAATGGTAACAATAATAATTAATAATAATAATAATAATAATGATAATAATAATAATAATAATAATAACGATAATGGATAAGAATTATAACAAAAGAAAATAAATAATAATAATAATATCATTAATAATAGAATGAAGACTGAGATTGATAAGAACCAATAATATTAATAATATTAGTGACTATTATTATCCTATATATACTGATGATAACAATAATGATGAAGATAATAATGATAATGTTATTAATTATGGTAATAATAGGAATATCAAAGATAATATAATAAGAAACAAAGTGATGATGATGCTAATGAATGGGCTAATGATAATAAAGACAATAATTTATAGTAATAATGTAATGATAATAATAATAAGATAATGATAATGATAGTAGTAGTAAAGATAAAAAATTATAACAAATTAATAATATAATCATACAATGATATCACTACAACAACAGCAAAATAAATATTAATAAGATATAATAATGATGATGATGATGATGGTGATAATATCAATAATAATAAAGAAAAAAATTAATTATTATATTAGTATTATTATTATTTGATTATTATTATTATGATTTATTATTATAATCACAATAAATAATAATGATAATAATGATAATAACAAGGGTAATAATAATAACAATAAGAACGATGATGATGATGATGAGATAATAATAAAAGAAATATTAAGAATTAAATGTATGACAATAGGACAAAAATTATTATGATAAAAGTAATAGTAATGGTCTTGATAATAATAGAATAATTATGATAATAATAACAGGGTTTGTTATTTATCGATATTCTCGATGCGGTATTGCAATATTCCATCTTCTTAATAACAGTAATGATACGTATTAATTACAATAAGAATAAAGAATCAATAAGAATAACAAATCATAATAAAAAAAACAAAAAAAAAGATCGCAACAGTAATATGATGATCATGATGACTATAATAACAATGATAATTAAAATAATAATGATTGAATTATTTTATAATAATATAAATATTTATAGCAACAATATCAAAAATAATGACAAAACTGTATAATCTTATGGATGATGATGCTACTACTACTACTACTATACTATATACTAATAATAATAATAATAATACTAATAATAATAATAATAATAAATACTAATAATAATGATATATAGAAATATAATAATGACAATAAATTATTGAGGATATAATAATGATGACAGAAATAATAATAAAATAATGATGAGGAAATAGTAATATTAATAATAATAAGAATATAATAATAATAATAACAATAAAAATGATAAATAATAACAACAATGATAATAATAATGATAATGATAATGGTGATGATAATGTAATAATAATAATCAATGATAAAAAAAATTTTTTTTTTCATTGTCATAATTGCTATTATCAGTAATATTAATATTTTTCGCCCAGTAATGATGAAAATAATTAAAAATATTATTAATGATGAGGTGATATTACTAAAATGTAACAAAAAATTAAAAATTAAGATTATGATAATAGTGACAGTCATGACAAAGATAATAATAATTATAACAATAAACAATAAAGTAATCATAATAGAAGCTGATGATAGCGTGAATAATAATAATAATAATAATTAATAATAAATAATACTAATCTAATAATAATAAGTAATTACAATCGTAGAGTAAAAATAATAAGGATGGTAAATAAGGATAATAATGAAATAATAACAACAAAAACAACAACAACAAACCAACAATAATAATAATAATAATGATAATAATAAATATTAATAATAATAATAATAGTATTATGATTATTATTATTTGTGTTGTTGTTGTGTGTTTTGTGTTATTATTTCATTATTACCTTATTACCATCCTTATTTATTTTTACTGCTACGATTGTAATTATTATTATTATTATATTATTAGTATTATATTAGTAATTAATTATATATATTCACGCTAGCATCAGCTTCATTAATTATGATTAACTGTTAGTGGATTGTTATAATATTATTATTCTTTGTCATTACTGTCAATATTATCATAATCTTTAATTTTTATTGTTGTTATCATTATTATTAATATCACCATCATCATTAAACTATTTTAACTTATTTCATCATTATGGGCGAAAAAATATTAAATTAATGATAATAGCAAAATTATGACAAGGAAAAAATATCATTGATATTATTATTATCATTATCATAACCATTTCATTTCATTATTATTATCATTGTTGTATTAATTATCATTATTGATTATTATTATTATTCTATTATTATTATATTATTATTATTATAATTATTATCATTATTATTATTATTATTATTATTATTATTATTCATTATTATTATTATATTATTTATTATTATTATTATTATATTATAGTAGTAGTAGAGTAGTAGTAGTAGTAGTAGCATCATCATCAATAAGATTTATTATCAGTTTGTCATTATTGTTGATATTGTTGCTAAAAATATTTATATTTTATAAAAATTCAATCATTATTATTTTAATTATCTTTTATTTTATAGTCATCATGATCATCAATAGTACTGTTGCTATCTTTTTTTTTTTGTTTTTTATTATGATTGTTATTCTTATGATTCTTTATCTTATTGTAATTAATACTTATCATTACGTTATAAAGAAAGATGCGAATATTGCAATACCCGCATCGATATCGATAAATAACAACCCTGTTATTATTGATCATAATTATTACTATTATTATCAAGACCATACTTATTCTTTATCATAATAATTTTGTCTCTTGTTCATATTTAATTCTTTAATATTTCTTTTATTATATCCTCATCATCATCATCATCGTATTATTGGATTAATTATTATCCTGTTCTTATCATTATTATTATTATTATTATTGTGATTATAATAATAATAATAAAATAATAATTAATAATAATAATAATAATAATAATATTATTTTCATTATTATTATTACCACCATATCACCATCATCATCATCATAATTATTATTATTATTAGTATATATTATTATTGCTCGTGTGAGTGATATCATGTAGTGATATTAGTATTACTTGTTTAATTTTATCTTACTACTACTATCATTATCATTATCTTTATTATTATTACATCATTATTTCATTATTAATATAATTATTGTCTTTATTATCCTTATACCACATTCCTATCATCATCATCACTTTTGGTTTCATATTATATTATCTTTGATATTTATTCATTACCAGAATTAATAACATTCATCATATTATATTCATTTCATTAGTTATTATCAGTTAATTTAAGGGATAAAAAATCACTAATATTATTAATATTATTGTTCTTATCAATATCATCTTCAATTTCTATTATTAATGTATTATTATTATTATTTATTTATTTTGTGTATAATTATTATCATTATCGTTATTATTATTTATTATTATTATTATTATTATTATTATTATTATTATTTGATTATTGTTACATGATTATTATTATCATCATACTTATTATGATCATTATGTTTATTCCCATCGTTATCTACAAATCTTATTTTTCATAATTTCTTTAATAATCAGTATTATCTGGTCTTATGTCATTTTCAATACTGATGTTATTTCATTATTCTAAAACATTATGCATATCAGTTTTGCTGCTGTCGTATTATCATTATCTTTATTATTGTCATGAGTCCTTTCCTATTGTGGTTATTAGTAGAATTCATTTTGTATCCTCATAATCATTATCAGCGCAACATCATAGTCAATCATGTATTTGTTGTATATCCTTAATATAACTATAACTCTCATAGTATTTACATGAGTATAAATGCATCTTTTGTCTAACAATAATAGATGGCAGATAGAATCGCAGTGAAAAAAAAACACCAAAAAAAACACATAGACATTCTAATCTGATTCAATAATAACAACTCTATTCACACTGCCTCTGCGATATCGTGAGAACCTTAAATTTAACTAACTAGTGAGCTTTTAATCAACTCTTTAATTAAAACGTAAGGTCTTCTCGCTACAACCATGTTGAACACACCAGTCAGGGTTTCTTCGCAACTATTTTGTGCATATAAACACACCCACCCACACACACAACACACACACACACACACACACACAACACACACACGCGCACACCCGCACACACACACACACACACACACAAGCACGCCGCACGCACTCACACACACACACAACACACACACACAACAACACACCCGAACTCAAACGCACACACACCACAACACACACACATTCACACACACCCACATTTCACACACAACACACACACACAAACCACACACCACACACATACCACATTATGCATACATAAACACGTAGATGGAGATGTTATGAGTTAGTCTTTGTGTGTGGTTTGTGTACGTTTCTAGGGTTTATTGTGTGCGTTTACCAATTCGATATCATTTGTGTTATGTGCAACGCTTAGTAATTACTCATACGTACCTTCTAGTAAACGAGCGAAAATAGCAGAGGATTTAATAGGACACGCTTAGGTGACCAGGTAGGTGAAAGATACTGGCTCGGGAGTAAGGGTCAGCGGAAGTCTTGGAGCTCAAGCATGTGCGTGATGTCTTCGACTGAGTCTCTATTCCTCTCCCCCCACTATCTGCCCCCATCGAATGGGTGCCTTCCATCCGGACCCCACCTTCTCTCAAACACGTATTAGTCAGGAAGAAAGTGGTATTCGTTGGACAAGGACATCTTACAATAGAGGGAAATTTCTCGTTGCTGTGGATAGGACAACAACAACAAACAACAACAACAACAATAATAATAATAATAATAATAACAGTATATCTAGAATAATGAAAAGAATAATAATAATAAGTAATAATAATAATGAAAATAACAAATAATAAGAATAATGATAATAATTAATAATATAATAATAATAATAACAATAATAAACATTCGTCAATTATTAGAAAGGCTCAAACTACAAAAAAAGAAAAAGAAAAAGAAAAAAACAACAACAACAACTAAAGAGTTAGTAGACTGGGAAACCATAAGCATGAAAGTAAAGTAAATTAGTAACTCTCACTAATCTTTCAAAGAAAACTGTCATTCAGTAACACTTAGTTCAAATGTGTGGCGCAAAGAAACTCTAGGAAAATTTAAATAAAGCACCATTCCATGTATTCAACAGTCATTAAACAGTGGCCTGTCAGGCATCTATATATTGATATAGATTATTAATCTATAATAGATATAGATATATATAGAATATATATGATATATATACATATAACACATACACTATATATATACATACATACATATTTATATATAGATATATATTATATAGATATATATATATATATTAGCATATATATATATATATATAATATATATCTTCTTCTTTTACGGTAGGTTCATGGTCTGAGCCGCCGTCGGTCACAGCATGATACTTAATTGTAGTTTTTCATGTTGTGATGCTCTTGGAGTGGGTACGGTGGTAGGGTCCCCAGTTCATTTCCACGGAGAGTTGCCGGTGTTACCTTTTTAGGTAATCATTCTCTCTATTTATTCGGGCTTGGGACCAGCATGACTCTGGGCTGTGGGCAACCAGTGGCTAGGAGGCAATCAGAGGTGAAGTCCTTGCCCAAAGGGAAACAACGCGCCGGCCGGTGACTCGAACCCCGAAACTCAGAATTTGCCGTGTGGCAGTCTTGAGTCCGACGCTCAAAGTCAGTGATGTACCAAGCCGGATAAAATAGAGAGAATGATTACGAAAGGTACACACGGCACTCTCCGTGGAAAGGAACGGGGACCCTAACTCAGTATCACTCCAAGAGCATTAAACATGAAAATACAAGTAAGTATATGCTGTGAACCCACGCGGTTCAGACAGGAACCTACCGTAAAAAGAAGAAGAATACAATATATATATATATATAGATATATAATATATATATATATATATATATATATATATATATCTATATTGCCGTCAATACTTCGACATTTGCATTCATTCCTCATACCCCTGATTTTTGCATTGTACACTGTCCTAGATTCATGTGGGTTGCAGTAAAAGCTCTTGCATAATGTCCCACGCATCCATCGTGGTTTTGTGTACTTAAAATCTTTCCCGTCGTCGGAAATTTAATTTCGACTCCACCCAAAGAGCAGCTGAAAAGGGGAAGATCCTGTCGTGTTCGGGGTCGCGTGTACATGGCCACAAAAGACCAGATAGACATAGTCCATGGCGAACTTGTCTCTAGCGTGACTAATAGATAATGTAATGTGCGGTTAAAGCTTTCGCAACTCACCATTTCCCTGGGATGGTACGCACTCGTTCGTATTTTTTAATCTCGCAAAAGTTAAGCAAAAAATTACGAATCATTGAGCCGTGTGAGTTTCTCCATTGGTCAGATCGGAGTTCCTCAGGAGGTCTGAATTTATCAAAGATCTGACTCCTTAAGTAATTTTTGCAACCGTGGTGGCATTCACAAGTCCGGGAACGCGAAGCTATACACCGAAATATATTCGTTACTACTAATTTCGTGCCTGACCACCATGATTTGAGCCAGGAGAGCGAAATCCGCAGTATATACAGTTCGCGATGTACTCCTGCGCATGACGCTGCATACTTGGCCAGAATCTCAATTCGTTATGAGATGAAGGAATTGAATATGTCCTTGGATGGCCAAACTCGTCTTATAACAATCATTGTACTTTTGGTGTTAATACGGATCTAATCATATAGAATTAATACCTACGCTAATCTTGTGGAATAACTAGACTTTTTCGTTTCACTTAAATCTTTATCCTTTTAAACTGTTCTAAACTTTCGTCTTGTGTCATATATCATAGTAATTAATAGGTGCGGGGAAACAGAGCATCTGTTTGTTCATCTTTAAGTTCTCCTTCAGACTATAACCCCTTCTATTCTTTGACTTATCTTCTGCATCTCGAGGCAATCTGGAACATTTTGTCTGCCACTGTGTAGTTTCTTTACCAGCTGTATTAAAAAAACAAAATGAATTGTAAATAACTCACCACCTGGTTTACTACTCCTATCTGGTTGTTTCTAGGTGACTAAAACGTGAATTACCCATATGAAGTGGTTTATGAGCTAGATATTGGTGGAATTTATCTATTGAACTGCCCATTAAGCACTAGTAGTTCAAGTTAATATGGTCTCTAATATCATGTTCTTTCTGAGCAGTGTACCATAACAGACTGGACATCCTTATCCTAGATAAAAGGCTCCTAACCCTGAAAAGCTAGCATGAGTTTCAGAACGATTTTTTCACATTGCCGAACCCACTAAGTCGATATAATTAAGCGTGAACTGATTAACTCTAACTTCTTTTAATTACCCCAGTCGTTTTGATTCCGTTCTCCGATTTTCCATTTGCGACTTCATTTTACATAAATTTGCAATGTTTTTTCCGACAAAATTCCCACCAAACAATAGCTGTTCCGTTTTGAAATGATTAGGACAGTCACGCATTCAGGAACCCATCCCTCATCGAGTACCTGTGAGAAAATCATCACAACCTCACGAACTTTCATCTGCCAGGTGATGGATCCAGACTGGTATAATCTAGTGCTAGGGCAGGATAATCAGTATCTGGAGATTGACTGGTGAGTGTGTATTCCCATCTGCTGATTTCTAATTTGTGAATATCTTTTACGTTTCCCAGGTATTATAGAGGGCGACTCCTTCTCCGCTTACTTGCTTGGTACATTTATCCGTACTTCGGTAATGCTGAATATATATATTAATTTCCTAAGAGCAGTCGTATGTTCCTAAACAACACTAATTAGCCCATGTTCTTACCATAAATCCTGAAATTTATAAGTGACCGAAAATCATTCACTAGTCAACACGTTTTACTTAATGTTATTGTTTGGGAAAAACGTTCATTCAACCTCCACCAAAATCTGTTATACGGATTTGTAGAGCTCCGGGAGTTAGTGGTGGATTGGCCGTCTCACCAGCGGCCCTCCATGTTTCACACATTCTGCTTCATTCATATCTATCTTTTCGGTCACTATCATACCTTCCAGAAGGCCTCGTCTTGGCCCTCGGGAGATGTGCCTCAATCTCTATGCAACTGTAACATTGGTGTAAAGCACTTCCTTCTCTCTCTTTCATGGCCAACACATTCTATCATTGTTCTAAAGAAAATCATCCAGGTTTCTGTCCATCTCCTATTAATCTTCACTCCTAATGACGGTGCATTCATGTTCATGGCCATACATCCCCTATAACCTCATCACATGGATCTCTACTTAACGAGACAGAAAACTTCCGTCGTCTCTTCACTCTTTTGTGTCCTGGCAAGCCATATGTTCTTATAACTTCCACACTGATACATTTCGACTGTAGATCTTCATTCAGTTCAAAAACAGCATTTAGTCCGTCTTTCAGCTGTGGCGCCCTCTCTTTGGTTCAATATGAATCTCCTTTGTCGTCATCATCTTCAGTCATGTGCAACAAGCACATAATCTACCTTCCTGATCCAGCTTTTCACCATTTCCTTCCAATGAAGAGCTCTATTTTCGGTCTATTACGAACTACCAGCGGTTCTTAAGTGCGACTGTTGCCCAACTAAAATCTAGTTACACTAGTGTCCTATCCCATGAGTTACACTCTTCCATTGCTAATTCTAATTCCCTCCTAAATGTGGCATTTACTTGTGATCGGGATGACAACTTGGAGTTCTCGGCGCGTTGCTTTATATGTGTGGAAAAGAGATGCGAGCCTCGTCGATGTCCTTGCATTACAGTCAAGAGAGCCTCATTTGTGGTTGAGAGAGGGCAAGTGGCAGCGTACACCATGTGAACATTTTTCCGCGGGCTCATGCACATCCTGTATGACTACTCAGGCAATGTCTCTGCAACTACCCATTACACAGCCTTAACCTCACACCTCGCACTGTCTGTGTTCTCGCAATTGCCCACACCTTGTGTTCTCCCCCTCCAACACACCCCAGATTTTTGTCTGGTACTTTGTTGTGATGATGGGTGGCACCCAAGGTTCCTAAACGCTCAAAAAAGCTCATGTATAATGTTTGCAACCGATTTATTCTCATTTATTATGTGTGCAATTATGACACTCAAGCTTATACCATCTACAGCCGATTTCAGCCTCTGGTAGTTGAGGTAATACGGTTGACAAGTGTATTAGGGCATTAAGATTAAAGCATGCTTTGGCCTCAGTCTCGTATTGTTGTGTACGCTCCTATTGCGTTTGCAAACTCCGATGTGAAAGAGGCGTTCTATGCCAAACTCCACATCCATGGCAGTACAACTTACTACGGCGAGATATCACATGTTCTGTGTCGATTTCAATGCAGTATCGGGCTGTGATCAGCCTGGCTAGAGATGGTTCTGTCGGCCCCCATGGCTCGGGAGCTGATCCAGCAGAGAGAACCGCCTCCATCTATGACTTTGCCAGGTAGCAAGGCTCCTTGGTATTGCTCTCCAACCCGCATCACTGGACGGGTATAGCAAATGGTACAGTGGCAAAGAGATCAACCACATTTTGTTATCACCATGATGAGACCCCAGAACTGTATAGTTTATGGAGTGCCGAGTTCCTGTCGCAGTGACCATAGCTGATTATGGCTTATACTACAATCCATTTCAAAACTCTGTCCCTCCAGTGGCCACTCTAGAGTGTTCACTTGGGACAGACTGAGGGAGGAGTGAGCCTTTGGCAATCTCTAACGATTAACAGAACTTGAAAACCTGACAGACCCAGTACTTCAAGCATGAAACACTTAAAGCAGTGCTAGGGGTCCAGTGGCGTATGCCCAAGGCCAAAGCAGAATTCCATCTCCCAGAGACATTGGAGGTCACTCGTAAAGTGTCTCATGGTCTCGGCTCTATGTGAATGGCAATCAGGTCTCCTAAACTCTCAGTGCAGATGACTGCAGCCACTCATTGGATAGAAGATCATCTGAAGAGCATGTTGGGTTTCATGAATGAGTATTTTGAGAGTTGTATCAAGGTAGATCCTCCAACAGGAACTCCAACATACTGTGCTGCGGACCTACCCATTGGCAAGGAACCTTCTAACTAATGTAGGGTTAGGATGGCTATTTCCAAGCTGAAGAGTGGAAGGCGCAGGTATATGTGATATCCCTGCTGAACCTTTTAAAGACTGGGGCGTTTAACCTATGGCTCAGGGTATGCATGCAATTAGCAGTGTGGGTACCATTACCCCTGACCTATTTAGGGGCAATGTAATCCTTCTATGGGACAAGGGAACTGGGGGGTCATTGGCGGCCTGAGCAATTCCCATTGGCATTATACTGCTCGTATACCAGTCCAACTTTCACCCCCAATTCTTCTGAAACGGATCCGGACCACCTATAAGACCACCAGAGACTGGAGCAATCTGGATTCACTCGTGGCAAAGTCTACGATAGCACATCCTAGCACTTCAAGTAATTGTGGAACACCCGATGTGAGTCTGGTTAGGGGTTGCGGCAGCCTACATCGACCTCAAGAAGGTGTTTAACTCAGTACATCGAGAATTGTTATGGGAGATTCTGATGACTAAGGGGAATCTGACAAGATTATGGCCTATACAAGTATATACAGTACTGAAAGTGCTGTTAAAATGTGGTTAGGGCCTGTCAAACTTCTCTATAATTTAGGGGTGAGGCAAGGCTGTGTCCTTGCACCAACTGTTTTAACACTTGCATGGACGGGATAATGAGCAGAGCTACTACCAAAGTCAGTGTGGAGCAACACTAAGAAAATATAAGGTATCAGCCTTGACTTTGCCGATGAGATGCATCCATCTGAGCCCTGGGGTCACGGAGGAAGGTTTAGGATGGAGGGAAAGCGCAGGCATATGTGTATCCTGAGAAATGCTAAAAGGATGGGAGTGAACCTATGGCTTAGGGCCCCTGCATCAGTCGTCACGGCCATCTGGTATCTAGTACCATCCCTGACCTGCTGAGGGCATGGTCATCCCTCTCCTGGAAGGGGGAAAGGGGGATCGTTGGGATTTATAGCAACTACCGTGGCATTACATGACTCAGCATACTCAGGCAAAGTTCTTGACCCACATTCTTCTGAAAACAGATCCAAAACACTACTGAGCCATCAGAGACCGGAGGCAGTTCGGATTTACTCCTGGCAAGTCCACAATAGACCGAATACTAGTGCTTCGAATAATTGTGGACTGCCGTCGTGAAATTTGATTGTGGCATCTTACAACCTAAATCAACCTCAAGAAGGTGTTAAAATCGGTGCAACGGGAATCGCTAGGGAGATCCTGAGACCTAGGGAAAGGAATTCCAACACATATTATTGAGCCTTATAG
>NW_023659885.1:331806-336806 GCF_015228065.2 Penaeus monodon | reverse complement strand
AAGTGCCAAGAGAGGGAGGGAAAGACTGCTTGCTGGGAATTAGCCTAAGAGAATAGGATGAGGGCGACGTGGATAGGGAAACAAGACAAAAATAGAAGATTATACTGCGAAGCATCAAAAAGAAAAAGTGGCAATGTGCAGGTCATATACAATCGGAGACAGGATAACAGATGGACAAAAGAACTGTAAACAGCTGGGGTTATAGAATATGTGGTGTATGTGTATGTGTCCTGCGTGTGTGTTGTGTGTGTGTCGTATGTGTGTTTGTGTGTGTGTGTATGTGTTGTAAGGGTGTATGTGTGTGTAAGGGCCGCCCGTGTATTACAATTTTCCGCACTCACTATAAATATACATTCTACATTCCCCCCTATATATATTATATAGATATATATATCTATATATCATATAGATATATATACAATATACAAAATACATACAAATACAGACGTATGTGTTATGTAACCTTAACTAAACTCGACCTACCTAACCTAACGCAACTTAACTAACTTAATCTTTCATTAACGAAACTGGTACCTTAACATAAACTAAGCTAGCCTAACCTATTATAACCTTGCATTTCCCTAACCAACGAACATGAATGTGGGAACGAAGACACCATCAGCCAGCATTATCATTTCTTACTGTCACTCCGTGATTGCCTTTCCAGTCCTCCCATGCGCGCCTCCCCTTCCTCCAAGATGATATAATAGATGTATAAGAGATAGATGAGAGAGAAAGGAGCAGAATTCTCAACCCGGGAAATAAAAAATTCCAAAAAATTTTTTCTCATGCTGGGATGCCCCAAACCCTCCCAAAACATTTACCACTTTTGTAAAATTGGCAGTAAAGCTGCCAGGCTTGTTGGCCAGCGTTTTTCCCACGGTTCCCATTTTTTAGTTAGCGCAAAAGAAATAAACCAAAGATGCCAGTCCAGGCCAAAGTATAAGGTTTCCCAAAACTTGGGGGTTAAGTGGTGGGGTCCCTAGCTCCCCCCCGGAGTCCCACCCACCCCAACCAGTTTTATATACTCATTATGGGGAGACAGGGGGTTTAAAAATCCCCTACTCGGGGGGAAACCCCTGTAAGGTTTTTATTTTCAGAAAAGGGGTAAAAAATTTCAAAAAACAGTTTTTGCCCCCCCCGGGCCCTCTTGGACCCCAACAAAAAGAAGGGGGAAAAATTTTAAAAATATAAAAAAACACAAAACGCACTTTTATGAGGGGGGTTTTCCTGCGAAAACTTAAAAAAAAATTCCCTTGTTTGGGGCGGAAAAACGTTAAGACCGAATGGCGTTTTGTCATTCCTCCCCAAAATAATTTTTGTTTTTGGGGGTTTTGGGGGGTATAATTAAAATAAATTTTTGTGTATAAATTCATTTTCCCCCCCCCCCCAAATATATATATATATAAAATATTATATAATATTATAAATAAATATTATAATAAAATTATATATAAAATTTTTTTAAAATAATTTTTTTAACCCCCCCCCAAAAAAAAAATATTTATATTATATATATATATATTTTATAATATATTTTATATAATAATATATAATTTTTTAATGTAATAATAATATAAATATAAATATAATAAAAAAAAAAAAAAAAAAAAAAAAAAAAAAACCAAAAAAAAAAAAAAAATATTATATATTTATAATTAATTATATTTTATATTAATATATAATTTTAATAATATAAAAAAAAAAAAAAAAAAAAAAACCACACACCACACACACAAAAAAAAAATATATATATATTTTATATTTTATATATATATTTTTTTTTTTTTTTTTGTGTGTTGGGGTGTGTTGTGTGTGTGGTGTGTGTGGGGGGTTGTGTGGTGTGTATAAAAAAGGGGGGGGAAGGGGGGGAAGGGGGGGAAAGGAAAACAAAAAACCCAAAAAAAAAAAAAAAAAAAAAAAAAAAAAAAAAAAAAAAAGGGGAAAAGGGAAGGGGGGAAGGGATGGTGGGGGTGGGGTGGAAAAATGGATAAAGGGGATTTTGGGGGGGTTGGGGGGGATGGGGGGGAAAGGGGGGAAAAGGGGAAAAAAAGGGGAAAAAAGGGGAAAACAAAAAGCAAAAAGGAAGAAAAAGGGAAGGAAAAAAAGAGGGGAAAACCGAAAAAAAGGGAAAGAAGGGGGGGGGAGGAGGGATGTGGGAAAAAAGGGGTGGGGGGGAAGGAAAAAAGGGAATAAAAAGGGGGGGTAGAGAGAGGGGAGAAAAGGGATTTTTAAAAAAAAAAAAAAAAAAAAAAAAACCCAAAGGGGGGGGGAAAAGGAAACGGGGAAAAACCGCGGGGGGAAGAAAAAGGAAAAAGGGGGAAAAAATAAAAAAAAAGGAGGGAAAAGGCATGAAGGAAAAAAAGGGGATATGAAAAGGTATAGGGATATGGGGGGGAGGGGAGGGAAAAAAGGGGGAAAAGGGGAAAAAAGAAGGAAAACAAAAGGACGCAAAAAAGGGGAAAAGAAAGGGGAAAGGGGAAGGGAAAAAGAAAAAAGGGAGAAAGGAAGGGAAAAAAGGGGAAGGAGGAAAGGGAAATGATGGGAAAGGGGAAAGGAGAAAGGGGAGGGAAGGAAAAGGGGAAAGGGGAAGGGGAAAGGGAAAGAGGGGAAGGGGAAGGGGAAAGGGGGAAAGGGGAAAGGAAAAAGGGAAAAGGGAAGGGAGGGAAGGGAAAGAGGGGGGAGGGAGGGAGGGAGGGAGGGGAGGGGGAAGGGAGGGATGGGGGGATGAGGGATGGGGGGAGGGGGGGAAAGGGGATGGGATGGAGGGGATGGGAGGGGGGGGAAAAAGGGAGGGGAGAAAAAAAAAAAAATAGAAAATGGGAAAAATGAGAAAAGGGAGAAAAGTAGGATGGTGGGGAAAGAAAGGAAGGAGGAGGGGGAGGCGGAGAAGGGAAAAAAAAGATGGACGATTCCGGAAAACCTCCCGGGGTTTGAATGGTTACCGGATTTTATTGAAGGGAAACAAGAGTTTCAAACTGTCGTAAAGTGACGCTCAAGATTATTCTACGTCGCTTAAGTCAGCTGCGCAGGTGTTTTTTATAATTTCCAAAAAGTTTGTGTTTCTGTTATAAAGTAGTTGGGTCACTTTTTTTTGTTTGTCATAAATTCGATGTCAGGTAATTGAAAGAACAAAGGAAATCGAGATTTCCCGAGGAACGGTAAAAACCGCCCAAAGCATTCCCGGGACAGGCGAAACAAGAAGTACAGAAGAAAGAAAGGGCCCCCCTTGGCAGCATTGATAAAGGGGGTTTGATTTGAGGGGGGGGATACACCCCTTTAACTTTGGGGGTTTTAACCCCCTAGCAACGGTGTCCGCTCTAAAAGAAAAACTGGAAAAAAAAATAGGAAAAAGAAAAACGATACTCCCTCACTTGCACTTTTCCCTTTCAGACGGAAAGTTTGCTCAATCTGACAGTATAATTTTTGTTATTTTGCACAGCCCTAAAAGTGAAATTCAATCGTAGGGAACCTGACTTTGATAATTGTTTTTTTTTTTGTTTCGAAAAGACTTAATTTGATATGGGGCCCTTTCTGACTCATTATCTTGGGATATGCAATTATAAAAGAATATAGAAGGGGTGAAATTTTGGTTTTTTTTGTTAGCAAAAAAACCCCCGTAAAGATATTTTTCATGGTGATGATGTTTGACAACAGTCAGGAAGGTTTTTGGGCAAAAACTTTGATATTACATCTCAGACTGACTTACAAATCAGTGTTTTTCAAAAGTATTAAGTGTTAAGATGTGATACATGTTATGTAGTAGTATCACGGCAAGATAAGATGAAGGGTTTGAACATGTTAGTATTGACCACGTTAAGTTCCTGTACCTAATGAATTGATAGTTTATGTTACTCATTTACTGTCATTCAATACACTATGATTATGTTTATTAAGCATATAGATCCGATAAAGTAAACTGTTGGAAAGCAGGGGTGATTCTCAGGGTTGCGAATATAAGTGTGTTGTAAGTGGTTACCTTGGCAACGCTACGTCACGCATCTCGCTGCTTCTCGGCACACTGAACGTAACGATACTGATAGGGCATCTCATCTTTTTTAAACCAAAGGCATCAATTCCTCTATCTCTCTCAGTTTCTACTGCTTCTTCCATTGTCTCCTTGTCTCATATCAAATGAAATAAATTCCGATAACAGAGAAACCTATTTTATGCCTCCCAATATATTGAAAATCCAAGAAAGAAGTGGGAAGAATGTGAAAGAACTTTCTAGCAGTGTCACGAAAGAAGAAATTAACTAATTCTCTGTAAAGCAAACACGTTAATTTCCATAGTTATTACATTCGTTATCCACAAACGTCATATCACACAAATGTATTGTGCCAAAAGCAAGGAAATCCCGATAGTAAGTGAGGTCAAGACGATAGAGGAAGAGATTCTTTCCTGCAGGACTATTAACACCCTTCCCGAGAGTGGAAGAAAGCAGAAATGGAGAGTGATTTGAAAAGATCGTCCAGACAAAAGAGGATGCTTCGTCTTGTACCGGCCGAAGGAAGGGATGGCGAAAGATTGGCCATCCTCGAGGCGTCGACCCCAGCGTCCCACGTGGAATGAAACTAGAGAAGGAGCCATTAATATACAGGAGCCTAAAGTTTCGAGAAATAGCAGGGCATTTGTATTCCGTAGGAGGCGGGGTCGGGAGCCGAGTGTTGGATATTTCAAGGTCTGTCTGTGGGTTTGTCTCGGTCTTTGTCAGTCTGTGTCTGGATCTATATGTGATTTTTCTCTTGTCTCTCTGGATGACAAGATACAGCAAGGGAAGAAAACTTAGCTCACGTGTTAATTTGGCTTATGCTGTGCTTCATCACGGAACGCTACGCTGAATTAGAGAGAGAGAGGAGAGGGGTGAGAGAGTTTATGTAAGGGAAGTTAATTTCAACAATATCATAAATATTAACTATTATTCCTAATGTTTTCATTTTTCTAATCAGGAACATATAAATATGACGTGTGTGGATGGCAAAAAACCAAACAAAAAAAAC
>NW_023659885.1:318080-330580 GCF_015228065.2 Penaeus monodon | reverse complement strand
GGGGAGCAAATGTGAACCCTTACGGGCAGACCTCACGATGTCTCTGACGTGCTGCGCCCAGGGAGCTTACGTGCATTTTGGTGGAACGGCTCGTTGAGGGGAGGTTGTAAACGTGAGGATGGGGGGGGGGGGCGGGGTTGGTGGAGAAGTCGAAACATCAAAAAGACTTCTGGCGATTGATGGGGAGTGTTTTTTTTGCGGGGCCCCAGGAGAGGAGGTTGTCGAGGGGCGGGATGGCGGAGGGGTAGGGGGGAAAACTATCAAGGCCGGGCGCGATGGTCGAGTATCCACTTTTTAAAACGATGCTTGGTATCGAGGGAGAGCGTGTTAATCTTTTCTGGGAAAAGCATAGGGGGCCCATTCTAGCCCCCTGGGGGACTCGAAGTGATGGCAGAAGGCGGAGATTGCCCCTGCAGCACACAGTTTTGCCTGTTGGAGAAAAAAAGTTGAAAACCAGGGGATGAGGCACTCCTGATCCCCGGGAAGCTGCTGTTTTTTGAGTGACCGTAATGGGTTCCCCCGGGTTGAAAGTTTTTTGAAATCTATGAAGATTGGGGAGGGGATTTGGCTTGTCGAGGGGGACGGACGAAGTAAGGAAGTGACGAGGCAGGGGGTGGTGGAAGGGGAACGTTTTGCCAAAACTGCCGAGTGTAACGCAGGGCGAGGCCCTGGTAACCAAAAACGGGACAAAGCTTTAAACCGAGGGGGGCAACGGAGTAATGGCGATGGGTCGTATTTCGCCGAATGGGCGGGGTTTGGGGTTTTCGAGGGGGGTAAAAATGCGGTTTCCCATTGTGAGGGCTTTTAGGTTGCAATGAGGCGTTTAAATGGAAGTAAGAGGAGTGGCAAGTTCCATTGCGAACTCCTTGATGAGGCGATTGGAGGTCAAGGGGGGTGGTGGCTCTTGGCGGGGTTTCCCATTTGAAGCACGGGGGTCTGTGTGTGTGGTGTGTGTGACATATTTTTTATGGAAACAAAACCAAAAAACAACACAAAAAAATATATAATATATAAATTTTATAATATATATATATATATTATTTATATATAATTATATAAAAAAAAGGGGGGGGGGGTTATTTAAATAATTAAAAAAAAACCCCCCCAAAACAAAAACCAAACCCCCCAAAATTTCTTTATTTTAAAAAAATTTAAATTTTTTAAAAAAAAATAACCCGGGGGTTTATGCCAAAGGGGGTTAAGGGGGATAATAGGGGGGACATAGGGAAAGGGGTTTTTTTTAAACCTGATTTCCCCATTTGCAAATTCATCTTGGTTTGGTTAGCTTCTATTGGCCAGGGTATCCAAAAGACCCATCCCCTGTAGTACAAATCAAAAAAACGAGCTTTAAAACAGATAGCCAGGTTCCCCAACCCCAAAAACGGCTTTTTCGGCCTTAACCATTGTCCCTTTTTTTTGCTTTCCCCAAAAGCCCCCCATCGAGTCAAAGGTTTTTTGAGAAAACCCTTTTGGCAGTCCCAAAGGTGGCCCCAAAATGGCAAAGTTTCTTGTGACTTATTTCCCCCCAAGAGTTGAAGGATTCCCCCAAAACCGGGCCCCCCAAAACGGGGGTTTTCCGAAGCCCCCAACCCCAACTTTTGCTAAAAAAGAAAGCCCCGTATTAGGAATAGATTTGGAAACAAAGGGGGAAAGTCGGTTTTGAACCCACTGGGTTTTTTAAAAGAGCCCGCCCAAACCCAAGGGTCTTTTTTTGGGGGGGTAAAAAAAAAGCCTTGCCCCACCGAATTAAAAAAAGTTGCCCCCCCAATTTAAAACCCTTTCAACTTAAGGTTTTATTAACCCCAAAAACGGGGGGTTTTATTGGGTGTTATAAAAATTTAATAAAAAACCCAAAAATTTACTAAAAGGGTTGAATTTCTTAACTAAATTATTGTAAAAAATAATCCCTTTTTTGGGTTTGGCCCAAATAGTTGTTAAGCCCCAAACCCCTTTTAACTTCCAAGGGGGGATCCCCCCCAAAGTGGGGGTTGATTTTTTAAAAAATTTTAAAAAATTATTAAAAGTCTCCCAAAGTCAACAAGGTCATTAACCTTGTAGATAGAAATATTAGAATATTTAAAAACCCTTCATAAAATTTTAAAAAATAACAATAAAACATTTTCCTGTAATGGGGGAGAAAAAATACGTCTTGGTTGAGAATTTTGCAATCTTTTCACACATGTGCTACCGTTAATGGCTCTTGGCATCCCTCACAAAGTGTTTTTGGTTTTAGCCATCATTGGTCCATGAGTCAGTTAGTGCTGTTTTTAGTTTTTTAATAAAATTCTACTTTTCGGTGGGAGGTGGGGCCCCCCAACGCAAGATCCTCTAATCTCTCGCATTTTGTTTCTAGGGGTATGCCTCCATTTCCCTCCATCATCCAAAAGAAAAACTCCTTATGTGGGTTTCAGGTCGGTGTGGGGGGAGAGGAAAACGAGCGGCTGGGGGCAGCTCCCTTTGGCCTTCTGCAGCCGCTCATTCCCACGATACCAACAGTGTGGCCCCCCAAATGAATTACTTTTTACGGGGTGACATCAATGAACCCAATTTTAAAACCCCCCTCACTACGGATGTGAGATTTTTTTAAAACTTTTGATTGCTTTAAAGGCACTACGGGTTACAAAATTACAACGAAGGGTTTGTAAGATCTCAGAAATTTTAACTACTGCAAGGAGCATTTTTAACCGCAGTGAAGATCGGGGCTTTAGAGAAAGACTCCCGGGGGTGCAGTTCCTTCGTCACTGCTGCAAAGCCCACACCTTTTTCAGTTTTCAAACCATAAAATCTGAGTGAAGACGAGGCTTCAAGAGAAAGATGCCAGATGCAGTTTCCTTCCGCCACTGCTGCAAAGCCCACCCCATTTTCAGTTTTCGAACCACTCAAAATTTTCACTGACCCTTTGGTACTTCTGCTTAGATTTTCCCCTTTCCTTTTTCCGACCAAACCCAGCTCGATTGATTAGTCCAAGGGAAAATTTGGGGGGAATTCCAACACCCAAAACCCTTAGTGAGACTTAAATAAACCTTTCCACAAGTTTCCTCTTTTCCCCTCCCAAAGGGATCGCTACCTAAAGGGGGGGTTGAAAACCAATCTGGATGTAGGGAGATCCCGGGGAATCTTTGTAGTCTCGTGTAGAAATCAGGGTTCATGCAGCCCGGGTAAGAAAGAGGGGTTCTCCCTCTCAGATACAGGGATCCACAGGTGAAGCCCTGAAAGCCCCAGACAAATTCTGAGAGTTTCTTGTGAATGAGCCAACACCCGGAGAACAGGGGGAGTTGCAGAGAATAAGTTCTCGAATCAAATTTACTACAAATAAGTGTCGGAAAAACCGTAGAAGCGTTGGGGTCTGCACCCAAGATAGATGTGAAAAAACCCCGCAAAATCTAAGCGCTTTTCCCTTCACTTTTTAACGTTTGATGTGAGGCCCCAGTAATTTTTCCTTCCCCCGTTTCAAAAAATTTTTTTTTAAAAAAACCCAAGGTTAACTTCAAAAAACCTTTGCCCCCCAAACCCCGGGGCGGGGATTTTTTTGCCCCTAAAAAAGGAAAGGGAAAAAAGGGGAAAAAAAATTTTTTGGTTTTTGTGGAAAAAGGGTAATTAAGCCCCCGGGAGGTCTTGGGTTGGGGAAAAAAACCAAATTTGAACCCAAAATTTGAAAAAGGGGTTTCCCCTTAAACCAATTATCAGTTAGGGTTGCACTTCCAACCCTTTCAAGGTAAAAGAAGATCATCATGGACGCCTTGGAAAACCTTTATAGCATTTACCTCAAAAGGGCCACTTGGCATTTTTTCTCCAATTTGATTGGGGTAAAACGTTTTCTTTTTCCCGGCAGCAAGAAGTTTAAATTTTCTCCTCTTAAAAAGGGGTAAAATTTCGGAAATTTTCCGGGTTAAGCTTTCCGGGTTTTAAAGAAGAGTATCATGTGAGCGCTGGGGAAAGGGAAATTTTTTATAGCATTTTCCTTTTCAAATGATCGTGGTCAAATCTAAATTTTTCCCTAAAGCCAATGATATGGGGTAAAACATTTTCTTTTTTAGCAGCCATGTCAACCTGAAGTTACCATTTTTCATTAGCGCGGGTGCAGTGGTGAGGGGAAAATTTGGGTTTTAAAATTTCCCGGGGTCGAAGCATCTTGTCCAGGTTAGGAACAGGAATGATAATAGCTTCTTCCATGTGGATGGCACGGCCCTCCTATAGTCCTATTGAAAAAGGAACTTCTGGGGGCTCTTGGAAGTAAACATTGGATGAATCGTCATTCCGGGGGGGGCTTATGCAGGCGGGGAAAGCAGATCCATTCCTTGCGCAAAAAATGGAAGTTTATGGGAATTTGCAGCAATCCTCTGAATAACGACACGGGTGTGTTTCCCGTTACCCCAAGAGGGGAATGAGCAGTGTAAGATGTCAGGGAGATCTCTGCCAGGATTAGCTAGCTCATTTTTCAATATCTTTTTGTCGTGATGATTATGCCCTTATCTTTAGAGCAGGTTTTGACATGGTGTGTCTTTCCCGGATCTTTTGCACCTTTCCCCTACCACTAAGGAGGTCCCAGAGTTAATTTAGGGACATACTGTCTCCACGCGTCCGTCAGCCCCTTTAGCCCCCGCCGGGCTGGCTGGGTTTTTGTAATTTACAAGGTTTCAATGCTGGGGGGATCGTTTCAACTGCCTTTAAAGGCTTTTCTTTCTTGCACTTTTGGCTTCATCAGACCACCCTGGTACTTGAGGTCGCGGTAATGCCCTACTTTTGGGAATGGAGCTTTTGGCAAGGGGAATTCGTGATGTGAATGATTTAAAAGCATCTTAAAACACTGGAAATCATTGACAATCCCCGCAAAACTGCAGTGATTAAAAAAAAAAAATTCCCGTCCGATGTTCAAGTCGCCATCTCGCACTCCATTTGCTGGAATACCATTCACCCCTCCAAAATTATTGAAAAAATGGTCGGAGTGTATGTTCAGAAAAAATGCATCTACCCCAAGAAAAAGGATCCCAAAGGGCCCCTTCCTCGGGAGTTGCACAAAATGTCTTTCCCCGAGGTGATGCCGACCTTTAAATCCCCCTAGATAGAAATGAAAGTGGCAAGCTCAAGAGTTTTTCCAAAACATTAAAGTTAATATGGGGAGGAAGGTATATAGCCTTTACTTTTCCCCGTGTTGTTTCAGGGGGGTGGCCTGGAAGGGAAGTCTTGACGTCCATTTCTGCTACTTTCCATGGGTCCATTGCCAAAAGGGCCCCTAAGGGCTTTAACTTGGAATCTCTCGGGGAAAAGGTAAAATTTTTTCCCCGTATAAACTCTTGTAGACTACCAAAGGATTATATGAAGCTATAGAGTTGCAGTTTTCCCCTTTTGCATGAATTCCTGACAGTTCCATTTTATTAGAGTATCCCGTTCATATTTTCTTTATTAAAAAGTTTGGAGACCTGTGGTCAAAGGGTTTTCACCCCACCTTTAGGTGCCTTTCCATGATCCTGGAGTATCTTTTAAAGGTTTTTTTCCCCGTGAATTTTACACAGGTTTCCTTTTACAGGTCCCTTTGCCGGGCAAAGAAAAGGACCTGAGCCTTTGCTTCAGGGAATTCTGTCTAGCAGCGGAGGCCCCTGGGGGTTTTGGGGAGCGGGCTTTTTACAGGTTCAGGATTCCTTGGGGCCGGGCAAAAAAGGGTACCGGCGTACTTTCAGGGGCATTCGGCCCAAACAGAAAAGGCCCCTGGGATGTAGTGGCAGTGGGGCTGTACGTTTGGGGTCTGGAGATTTAAATGAGGTCCCAAAAACCTTACTTTGGGAGGAGGAGTCCCCAATAGACCCCTCACTCCCATCATTTTTGGGGGAACTCACCCGAGGCACTGTCGCAATTTGGGGGTAAGAGTTAAAGGAAGTGGGAGAGGTTTTGTTGTATAAACTTTGGGGGGCAAGGGTTTGGGGGGAAAAAAGGAGGGTTTGAACCGAAGCAAAGACCCACCGGCTGTGCAAACAGCACACGGGCACTTGCTTTTTCCTCTGGAAAAATAATTTCCTTTTCCCCCAAACCCTTTAAATTTGACCCTTTTTCATTGCTTTGAAAAAGCTTTATGAGTTCTTTGCAGTGGAACGATAGGACCTTGGGCATTGTCATCTCCCCGAGACCTGTTGTCCACATTTTCACATTTTTGGTGCCCCCTTTTCTTTTTAAAAAGGCAAAAAGTTGGCTCCATGCCCATAACCCGGGGTGGAAGCACCGATAGGGTTTGGGACATATGGCTTTCCTTGAGGTGGACCCTGCTAATTAACCCATTTGGAAGGGGCTAACGTGTTAAAAGTTAGAAGAAGAACTGGTGTCGACTGTTCCAAACCATAACTTTCTTTTAAAAGTTTACTGCCACACATTAAAATCTTTGTTTTCAACAGTTTTTCCTTTGAATCTCATCGGGTCTCGGAAAAAACAATTCCCTTACATGATGAGGTTTGTGAGGAGAACATGAAACTTGACCCAGAAGTCGCATATCGCACGAAGGTCACTCTCGTCTGGTGACGAAACCTCAACTATTAGGCTACCATTTTCACTGTGGGGTGATGCGAGGATACTTTGACATTAACTTTTTCGGTGTACTTCAAAAATATCAAGATCCATGATTGATACCCCATCAATGGTCTTCACTACTAGGTACTTACTATATGAAATGCTTTCATTTACCGGGTTTAAGATTTCCTTGTGGATGAATAGTTCCTTGTCCTTCTCAGCATTGTTCGAGCCCTATCCCACCAAGAATTTTGCAAGTCCATTTATCCGACCCATGTGACACACTTCTAGGGGGCCTCCAGTGGCTACAATGAGATGAAATTTTGCCTTGCCATCGGGCGTTCGCCAGCACTACTTTGAGTGTTTCATGCTCGAAGGACTCCACAGAGCAACCTTATCCACCCAGCTTTTTCCAGTTAGTGAATAGATCAGAGTTTGCTATGGCGAACCTTCAGGCACACTCCTCCCCTTCAGTCTGTCCAAGTGAAACAACGTACAAGGGCCCCACTGGAGGAACGAGGAGTTTTGAAGAGGCCCTGTCAGTGTCAGTGTCACAGAACTCGGCACTCCGGTTACACTCTGCAATTCTGAAGGATTCTCCAGCTTGTGTTGACAAGAATGTGATCAGTCTCCGCCATCCCATGTCCAGTGATGCGGTTTGGAGCAATGATACCAGGAGCCAGAATTCCTCAATCTCTGGGAATTAGAAAGTCTCGGAGAAGGAGGCTGTTCTCGATGCTGGATCAGCTCCCAAGCCATGGGACCGACGGGACATCTCGTAGCCAGCTCGATCACCACATTGGCCAGGATAATTGTCTGCCATGGCTGTGACTTTGGCACAGAACGCTTCTTCCCATCGAGTTTACAAACATTTTTAAGAATGTACGCAGCAATAAGAGACATGAAGCAAAAGCATGCTTCAGTCTCAGTGCCTTAATATGCTCATCAACCGGTGTACCTCAAACTATCGAGGGTTTTAAAATCGGCTGGAGGTACCCATGAACTACCCCCTGGAGAGGGCCATCGCCACGGCCCGACCAGTAGTAGGGATACTCACCCCTTGCTGATCGGTATGATCAGTATGGGTGTGTACATCAAGTATCCTCACCCCCGAGAGGGTAGCCACCTTTGACTCCCAACGGCTTCAGTTCATCGATAACAGGGGTAACCCCCTAAATCCTGCCTCAAGAACCAGATGTTCCAAGCACCTACCCAGAAGCTCGCATTAGGTTTAAACCCCGGTAAGGGAATGAAAGGTACAAGGGAAATTGTGTGGTATATATAAATAATATACACGAATCATCACTATGTATGCAGGGGCTGTCCCTGCGACCCCAAACTTCCGACAAGGAAAAAAACTTCACTATTTCCCGGGAGGAAAGGCGTCGGACAGATCGACACGGGCGTTTCCTGTCAGTCGTGCGCTCATCCTGCGAGAATCGTGGAGGTCTTTGTTTCTGGGGTTGGGGCGGTATCCCCCGCATTGACGATATAGAGCCCCTGATTTGGTGTATACAATTCATATTCTAACCCCCCCCCCCCCAATTATACAAAATATATAATATAAAATGATAATATATATATAAAATTATATATATATAATATATATATATTATTATATATAATTTTGTGTATATAATTCATTTTTCCCCCCCCCCAATATGTAAAAAAAAAAAATAAATATAATAAATATATAATATAATATATGTATATTATATACTAAATATAGATATATTATTATTATATGGGTATATAATAATAAACAACCAAACAACAACAACATACACACAAATAACAATAATATATATATATAGATATATATATAATTATATATAGAATATATATAATATATAATTATATATATATATATATATATAAAAAATGTATGTTGATAGATAGTAGATATACATAATTACACACACCCACACACACACAAAAAAAGGAAAATATTATATTTATATATATATTATTATTAATATATATATAATATAATAATAGTGTTGTGTGTAGTATCCCAAAAAACCACAACACACCAACACACCACACACACACACACACAAAATAATTAGTATATATATATTGATATATTATAATAATTATATATATATTGTGGGGTGTGTGTGTGTGTGTGTGTGTGGGGTGGGGTGGTGAAAAAAAAAGTGAGTATGTAGAGATGACAACACACAACACACACACACACACACAAAACACAAAAAAAAAAAAATATAATATATAATTATAAAAATAGTAAAATAATATATATATAAAATATATAATGTGGTAGTGGTGTGTGTGATTTGTGGTTTGGGCTGCTTTGTAACAATTTTTATGGATAATGTAATAAGTATTTGTTTTTGATGGGGGGATGAAAATGGGAAGAAAAGGGAATTAAAAAGGGGAGAAGTGAGAAAAGGAAAGGAAAACAGGGAAAGGACCGCAAAAAAGAAGAGAAGGGAAGGGAAGGAAAACAAAAGGACCGCCCAGGAAGGAAAGAAGAAGAAAAAATTGATAAAGAAGGCGAAGGGAGAAGGGGAAGCCCTTTAAAATAGAAATTTTAAATAATATATGAGTTTTTGTGGATCGGGATGGGAAAGGGGGGGAAGTAAAAGGGAAAAGGGAAATGAAAACAAAACAAAAACCCCAAAGGAAAGGGAAGAAAAAGGGAAGGAAAAAAGGGGAAAGGAACCGCCAAAGGAAGGGAAGAGAAAAGAAAAGGGGAAAATGAAAGGGGGGAAGATAAAGAAAAAGGGCACATTAGAAGGAAAGAAGGAGGAAAGGGGGGAAAGGGAGGAATTGGGGATGGTGGGAAAGGAAGGGAAGGGAAAGGAAGGGAAAGGGGGAAGAGAAGAAAAGAGGGAGGGAGGAAGGGAAGGGAAGGAAGGGGAAAGGGGAAAGGGGAAGAAAGGAAAGGACCCCCAAAGGAAGGGAAGAGAAGGGAAGGGAGAGGAAGGGAATAGATGAGAAGGGAAGGGAAGGAAAAGCAGGGAAAGGACCGCAAAGGAAGGGAGAGGAAGGGAAGGGAGAGGAAGGGAATAGAATGGGATGGGATGGGATGGGATGGGAGGGAGGATGGGATGGGATGGGATGGATGGGATGGATGGGATGGGAGGATGGGATGAGAGGGGATGGAGGGGAAGGAAGAAGAGGAGGAGGAGAAAAATGAAGAAATAGAAGAAGTAGGATGAGTGAGAAAAGGAGAAGTAGGATGGTGAGGAAGAAAAGGAAGGAGGAGGAGGAGGCGGAGAAGAGGAAGAGAAAGATGGACGAGTTGCCGGAAAGCCTCCGGTGTTTGGTTACCCGAGATTCTATGTGAAGGAATCAAGAGTTTCAATACCTGTCGTAAAGTGACGCTCAAGATTCATTCTATCGTCGCTTTAAGTCAGCTGCAGCAGGTGTTTTTATAATTTCCAAATCGTTTGTTGTTTACTGTTATAAATGTAGTTGGCGTCACTTTTATTGTTTGTCATAAATTCGATGTCAGTGTAATTGAAAGAACAACGGAAATGAGCGAGATTACCCAAGGAACGAGTACAAAACTCGCTCCAAAGCATTTCCCGGCACAGGCGAAGCAAGAACGTACAGAAGGAAAGAAGGGCCGCCTTGGCAGCATTTGATAAAGGTGATTAGATTCGAGGGGGGCCGACTGACACCAGCCTTTAACTTAGGGAGTTTACACCCCATATGCAACGTGTGTCCGCTCATAAAAAGAAGAACATGGAAAAGAAATTAGGAAAAAGAAAAACAGATACTCCCTCACTTGCATTTTCCTTACAGACGGAATGTTTGCTCAATCTGACAGTATAACTTTTTGTTATTTGCACAGCCGTAAAAGTGAACTTCACTCGTAGGTAGAACCTGACTTCGATAATTGTTTTTTATTTGTTTCGAAAAGACTTAATTTGATATGGGCCGTTTCTGACGTCCATTATCTGGCAGGATATGCAAGTTATCAATGAATATGAGAAAGGGGATGAATTGTTGGTTTTTATGTTAGCAAAAACTCCTTGTAAAGATATTTTTCATGGTGATGATGTAGACAACAGTCATTGGAAGGTTTTTGTCAAAAACTGTTGAATATTACATCTCAGACTGACTTTACAAATTCAGTGTTTTTCAAAAGTATTAAGTGTTAAGATGTGATACATGTTATGTAGTAGTATAAGAATGAAGGGTTTGAACATGTTAGTATTGACCACTGTTAAGTTCCTGTACCTAAATGAATTGATAGTTTATGTTACTCATTTACTGTCATTCAATACACTATGATTATGTTTATTAAGCATATAGATCCGATAAAGTAAACTGTTGGAAAGCAGGGGTGATTCTCAGGGTTGCGAATATAAGTGTGTTGTAAGTGGTTACCTTGGCAACGCTACGTCACGCATCTCGCTGCTTCTCGGCACACTGAAACGTAACGATACTGATAGGGCATCTCATCTTTTTTAAACCAAAGGCATCAATTCCTCTATCTCTCTCAGTTTCTACTGCTTCTTCCATTGTCTCCTTGTCTCATATCAAATGAAATAAATTCCGATAACAGAGAAACCTATTTTATCCCTCCCAATATATTGAAAATCCAAGAAAGAAGTGGGAAGAATGTGAAAGGAACTTTTTTAAGCGTGTCACGAAAGAAGAAATTAACTAATTTCGTAAAGCAAACACGTTAATTTCCATAGTTATACATCGTTATAAACAAACGTCATATCACACAAATGTATTGTGCCAAAAGCAAGGAAATCCCGATAGAAAGTGGGGTCAAGACGATAGGGGGAAGAGATTCTTTCCTGCAGGACTATTAACAACCCTTCCCGAGAGTGGAAGAAAGCAGAAAGGAGAGTGATTTGAAAAGATCGTCCAGACAAAAGAGGATGCTTCGCTTGTACCGGCCGAAGGAAGGGATGGCGAAAGATTGGCCATCCTCGAGGCGTCGCCCCCAGCGTCCCACGTGGAATAAAACTAGAGAAGGAGCCATTTAAATTTCAGGAGCCTAAAGTTTCGAGAAATAGCAGGGCATTTGTATTCCGTAGAGGCGGGGTCGGGAGCCGAGTGTTGGATATTTCAAGGCTGTCTGTGGGTTTGTCTCGGTCTTTTTCAGTCTGTGTCTGGATCTATATGTGATTTTTCTCTTTGTCTCTCTGGGGTGACAAGATACAGCAAGGGAAGAAAACTTTGGCTCACGTGTTAATTTGGCTTATGCTGTGCTTCATCACGGAACGCTACGTGAATTAGAGAGAGAGAGGGAGGGGTGAGAGAGTTTTTG
Source organism: Penaeus monodon (assembly GCF_015228065.2). Lineage (NCBI taxonomy): Eukaryota > Metazoa > Arthropoda > Malacostraca > Decapoda > Penaeidae > Penaeus > Penaeus monodon. The sequence continues at coordinate 318,825 of NW_023659885.1, read as the reverse complement.
TAAGGGAAGTTAATTTCAACAATATCATAAATATTAACTATTATTCCCAATGTTTTCATTTTCTAATCAGGAACACTTAAATATGACGTGTGTGTGTTGGGGCACAAAAAATACCAAAAACACGCACACACACACACACACACACACAACACACACACACACACACAGAACACACAGATAACACACACACACACACACACACACACAATAAAAAAAACTAATATATTTAATATATAGATTATATATAATTTTAATATTTTATATATATTATAGATACTATATATAATATATTTTATATATATAAATAAATTTTAATAATAAATATATAATATATTATATATATATTATTATATATATAAAATATATATCTATATATATATAAAATATTTTTTTTCTTTTCTTTCTTTTTTTTCTTTTTCTTTTTAACGGTTTGGTTCATGTTGAGCCGCCGTGGTCACAGCATGATACTTAATTGTAGTTTTCATGTTGTGATGTTCTTTGGAGTGGTAGGGTCCCCATTTCCTTTCACGGAGGGTGCCGGTGTTTACCTTTTGAGGTAATCATTTTCCTCTATTTTATCCGGGCTTGGAACCAGCACTGATTTTGGGGTGGGTTTCCCACCCAGTGGCCAGGTAGGCAATCGCAGTGAAGTTCCTTCCCCAAGGGAACAACGCGCCGGGGGTGATTCGAACCCCCGAAATCAGATTGCCGCGTGCCAGTCTTGAGTCCGATGCTTAACCCTCGT
>NW_023659885.1:305430-317980 GCF_015228065.2 Penaeus monodon | reverse complement strand
ATTATATATATTATATTAAATTTATAAAATATATATATAATTATCAAATTATAAATATAAAAAAATAAAAAATTAATTAAAATATATATAAAAATTTAATATATATATATCATATTTTTTTATAATTTTTTTTTTTTTTTTTTAAAAAAAAAAAAAAATATAATTAATTTTTATAAAATTTATTTAAACTATTATATATATAATTTTATTTATATATATATATATTTATATTTATAATCTATTATATAAAATTTATATAATTATATTATATTATCTTATTATTATTTCTATTTAATTTTTAAAAATTTATTATTTTATTATTATATATTATTTTTAAATTATTATTATTATTTTTATATATATATATATATATATATAATAATATATATATAATTATTTTTATATATATTATATTTTATTTTATATATACTTTAATATATCATTTATTTTTACTAAATTATTTCTATCTATTAAATATATTTATATATATTATATTTAATAATATTAAAAATATAAAAATATATAATATTATTATATATAAAAAAATAAATGTATTTTATATATATATATTATATATATTTTATTTAAATATATATATTAATATTATATATATTTTAAATTTATTATATTTATTATTATTATATATATATATTTTAAATATTTTATTTTGTTATATTATATAAAATATTTCTATTAAATGTTTATATTTTTAAATTTTTAATTTTATTTTAATATTATATACTATCTATCTCTCTTATATCATATTTATATTATATATATAATTTTAACTATATATATTATATATATATATATAATTATATTTTACCTTTAAAATATATATATAAAATTATATATATATATATTTTTTATATTATATAATATATATATAATATTCTACGCCGGGGGTTTTTGTCTCTGTCCAAAAATTTTAAAACATGAAAGGTGACCTGGGCATGTGTTAACAGAAGGGACCTGGGCAAACTCAACTGGCGTGACGGAGGAGCGGGGAAACAGCGGGAGACGCATTGGGGGCCCCTGTAAGACCTTGTGTGTCCCCCTTGTGACCTGATATATACTTTGGTTGCCCTGTTTAAGCTTAGTGCATGTGAATCTGGTTTCCCCCGTTTGTGCCTATGAAGTGTACGGTAAAAAACTTTGTTAATAAAGGAAGACTGTCATTCTGTGTTTATTTCGTGGCCTTGCCTTCCAGGTGGTGTTCCCCTCGTTGTTTGTTCGGGTCGCTGTGGTGCTCGGTGCCTCTTGGAGCTGTTTCAGTGTTCACGACCCTGTGAAAGAACGCCGTCTGCCTAGCCTGCCCTGTGTGGTGGCAGAGAGGACGAGGCGGTCCAGAGAATTGGATGCAACAGAGGTAGGTACGGGCTGAGCGAACTGCAACCTTGCCCACAGGACAGAGCTAGAATCCTGGTTGTAGAATGTGTCAAGAGTGATGCAGGAAGTAGAGGGCATAGTGGAGACATCCAAAACCTGCAGCTGGCTGATGGCATAGCAGTTGGGAGGATGCCTTGTTGGAACATGGGGAGGGCGTTTAGTTACAGTGGTGGTAGCCAAACTTCTCCGATAAGGCCCAGAAGGTGCCAGCTGGTGCAAAGCGGGCACTTCGTGAGGAACGGAGGGAGCGTTCCAGAAGAGGCGTCGGGGAGCGAGGAGTTGGTTGTGTGTGGGGACTTTGCCTGAATTCCCGAGGACATTACGGACGCACAGGAGCGCCGCTAACCTGAGGGGGAAGCACAGACAGAGGAATATACGTCAACCCTGTCTCAGTATGCAGATGTGTTTAGCAGGGGTGACTTGTACGGGGCGCAAAGGATTGGTGAAGCACACATTAACACTGAAGTGTTGCCCAGCAAGAGCCCCCCCCCCGACGTTATGCACCAAACAGAAGAGAAGAGAGCAGCGAACATGTCAATGAAGCTGGTGGCCAGGGGGTTGATGAACGGTTCTAGACAGTCCAGGGGTCATCAGCGGTAGTACTGGTGAAGAAAAGGACGGCACACATAAACGTCTGTGTGGGACTACCAGGCACTGAGATGACATGACCTATCAAGGACTCATTTAACCCATTGCCAGAGAATGATGCACCCACTCGATGATTGGTGGGCGGCAGGTGGTTCTCCATCACGCGACATGAAGTCAGGTTATCACCAGGTGGTGGAGGATGGCGGAGGGACAAGCCAAAACGACGCTTTTCCTGGGGGCAAGGGCTGTGCAAATTCACACGTCATGCCCTTGGTCTATGCAAGCCCCTGGTTTTCGCGGCTGATGGAGAGGGGATTGGCATGGCCTGCAAGTGGAAAACGGCACTTGTCTACATTGATGACGTCATCGTATTCGGGAAGCACCGCGAGGAGGAGCTGGAGCGGCTGGAGGAATTACTACAGCGGTTTGAAGGAAGGACAACCTCAAACTCAAAGCCCAAAGAAATGCTCATGTTCCCGCTGAGGGGCATTTCTGGGGAAGTAGTCTTGACTGACTACATGCCCCACAGAAGTGGCGGGTGTCCGGAGAATGTGGACAGTTCCCACCAATGTGGCAGAAGTCAGGAGCTACCTTGGGCATGTGCACATACTACGCCGCTTTGTACAGGACTAGACAGGGTTAGCAGCTCATCTCCCACCGACTTACCGAAAAGGGGAGGATTCCAGTCGGGACGAGGCGTGTCAGTCCTGCATTTGACAAACCGGAAGAAGGCCCCCCTTGGGGAAAGCACAGTCGGCCTCTCCGACCCGAAGCTCCCTTACCGTTTGACACTGACGCTAGCGCAGAAGGCATCGGGGCAGTTTTGTCACAGATAAAGACCGGGAAAGGAGAATGTCGTTGGCCTACAGTGCCAAGTAGCCGGCCTGAAACGCAACTATTGTGTGACAAGGAAAAGAGTTCGCTGGCGGGGGGAATAGCGCCAAGCACTTTCACCCACATACTCTCTCGGTGCCGAGTTCACCATCGGACTGGTACCATGTGCCCACAGGGTGAAGTCACGAAGGTAGCAGAGGAGGTCAGCGGCAAGGTGGTTAGGGCGCCTTGAACAGGACAATACCACATAGCACGCACCGGGTGTGTCCCCCCCATTGCAGCGCTGACAGCCTGAGCGGGGACGGCCCGTGTGATGTAGTTGCGCACACACGGTGTCCAGAAGGACTCTGATCCTGTGTGCCTCCTCACAGGTGCGGAAAGCGCACTTAAAGGGGATATGATGAGTGGCGTAAGGCCACAACGGAGGGAATCTGGACTTGCTCCCAATTCGGTGGCTTGCGGCTCTCAGTGGACGCCCCGTTGGGAGGCCGTGGCTTGCGGAGAGATCCACCACAAAGTGTTGGTGGACCAGTGGGAAACATTACGAGGGATCAAGGCGGTTGTTAGTGAAGCGCTGGGTGCAGGTGAGTGAAGTGGACAGTGACGTACGTGGGTAGTTGTAGTACCCAGAGCAAGCGTGCTGAGTTGCTGAGTGAATTACATGCTGGTTTTACCATGGCCACTTGTGGCGAGAAAAAGACAATGAGCCGTCTCCGTCAACGCTTCTACGGTGCTGTGGCATGAGAAGTGCGTGTCTGAAGTGGTGTAGAGCATGTGAAGTGTGTGCCGGCAAAGAAGGGCCCGCAGAAAGAACATGCCCCATTACAGGTGTACTGTGTGGGAGCACCCATGGAACGCTTGGGTGGCAATAGACAGCCTGGGGTCCGCTGCCCTCCGCACAAGGGGAAACGATACATCTGGTGTGGTAATGAGCTATTTCTCAACGTGGCTGAGGCATACGACACTTACCCAACCACGAGGCAAGAGAAACGTGGGGAGTGTTAGTTGAATAATTCATTACCGTTTTGGTGTGCCTGCTGAACATGCACTTGACCAAGGCAGTGAGTTGAGTCAACGAGTGGTTCCATGAGTGTTGCGAGGTAGGCGTGCGCAAGACACGGACGACACCCCTACACAACAGGTCCACGATGGGTTAGGTGGAAGGCGGTTTAACCGTTACCCTTGCTCAACAGTTAGGCCAAAATTGCAGGGAAAGTCAGGAAAAGACTGGGACGTCAAGCTGCCCGCATGCTCATGGCCTACCGTCGGTCTGCTGTGGCATGATGTTTCATGGTAAACAGGCTTCAACCTGGCCCAGACTCAGGGTTGGCCGTGGAGCTGCAGGTACCAGGGATTTGGCCACAGTGGCGGCCACCCGACGTGAAATGCCAAAAGTAACTCCAGCATATGAAGTGGCAATGACAGGAGAACCTGGCAGGAGGTGCACCGACGATGTGCGGGGCAAGATCAAGGTAGCCGGCCATGCTCATGAAGGAGACCTATGACCGGGCGAATGAGGGAAGTGAGTTAAAACATAGGGGAAGAGTGGCTACTGCATAACCCGCGGCGGAAGCGGAGGGCTCTAGCCGAAGCGCACAGAGCCCCTGGGAGGGGCCATACACGGTGTAGCGGCATCTGAGTCACTAGCGAATTCGCAGAGGGCGAAAAAGACCGTCTGTTGTCCACGTGGACGGCTGTGGCGTTACATGGGCAGGAAAGCTACTCCTGGGGGCCATGGTGAAAAGAAGATGAAGTCTAGACCAAGTAGCGGCGCGATGAGGAGTGGCAGACGCTGACCGAGAGGAGGACGAGCATTTGGATGGTGACGGGCGATGCATCAGACTCAATGGCTGACCATGAGCCAGGGATTGGGGACAGGAGAACCCCTTGGGTGCCATGCCAACTACGGCCGAACACCACCTCCTCCAGAGCGACCCCAGCGGAAAAGAGAAAGAAACTGGATTGGAAAGATTTTTGTGTTTTGAGAACTGAATTATCTAAATTTTCGTAGTTTGTTTCAGGTTTAGATATGTCAGAGCAGACGGGTCGTCTGCTTGATAGAGGGGGATTGTCTACCACAGGGGTCTTTGTCTCTGCTGCGAAACATGTGTTAACATGGAAAAGTGAGACCGGGCAGGTCGTTAATGAAGTTTTTTCCCCGGGGGGGGGGAAAAAAAGGGGGTTTTTTTTTTTTTGTTTTGTGTTTAGTGGCTCTGTGCTCGCTTGGAGCCTGTTCAGTTGTTCACGACCCCTGTGAATAGCACGCCGTCTGCCTGAGCCTGCCTTGTGTTGGTGCAGAGAGACGAGGCGGTCGCTTAACAATATATATAACTTGCTGTCTCAGGCTAAACTGCAGGGATCTCGGAGCAGCAGGAGCCCCTAGAGGAGTAGATTCATGGCCCATTGGTGCCTGGATATGCCCTGGCTCTGTACCAACTCTGCCCCTCAGCCCCATGGGGCCATGGTGGCTTTGAGGAGATAGGCTGGCCATCCTCCTCTCCCCAGATATAACTCACTGGCAATAAACCATAGAAATTGAAATGCTGGGGGGCTAGGTACTGCCCTCTTGACCAGCAAGTAAGGTGGGCTGTGGGGTCCCATGGGAGGGCGACTGCTGGGGCAACAGGATGGAAGTGGTAGTTACTCGTCCTGCTATATACCTGGGAGCCACCAACCCAACCCAGTGTGGGCCTTGAGGAAAAGTCCAAGGGAACCCCATAGGCAGACGTTGTGCCCGACAGCCTGCTGCCCTCTTTATATAAAGTACCATCAGTGTGGGTGGCTGAGGTGGTGTCCATCCTAAGCGACTGCCCAAGGTTTAACCTCAGGCAGGCTGTCTGAACATCTGCTCTTTATGGCATGATGATTATTTACCTCTACTATTGAGGGAACTGATGCCATTGGGCGTTGAGGTGGAAGGCCTTTCAGAGGTGAGAAGACCTGGCAGTGGCACAATTAGTCTGGGTGGTTACACCTAATACTGGTTGGGGTGAAGCAATGGTCAACATCTCTAGGGAGTAACCATAACCATCTCCAGCTAACTTCAACCTTCGGTAGTGGAGGTTACTCCACCTTTTGTTTTTGTGTTTCGTTTTGCTGTGTATACTCCTATCAATGTCTGCAAACTCAATAAGCAATCTATGCATCTGTAGCAAACAAATATCCCTAGTGAGGCATTCACATTGTACTTCAATGTAGTAGTCAGTTGTGATCAAGCTGACCATAGTATCTGTTGGTCCCCTGGGTTTGGGAACTGATCTCAGCAGCGAGGACAGCCTCCTTCTCTAGGTCTCAGATTGAGGAATTCTTGGTCCCTGGTATCAACAACTCAACACGCATTGCTGAAAATGGTACAGCAATACGGATACTGCGGCCAAGATCAATCACAGCACTTGCCAGCACTTGCTGGAGGATCCTTCAAAGCTGCAAGGCTTACTGGAGTGCCGAATTTAGTGGTACCGACCATAGACTGGTTGTAGCTACCATTTAGGTCCATTTCAAAATCCCCTGTCTGCCCAGTGTCCACTCCAGGTGTTTGGACAGACTGAGGAGGAGGAGGTCTACGCAGAATTTCATCGAGCCACATGGCTCAACTAATTAGTGCCACTCTTTGGGTGCAGGTCTCGGACATTGCTGTGAAGGGACAAGGAGTAGTCCATTAGGAATCTTGTTGAGGAAGTTGAGAGGCCATTTCTTAGTAAATGTCCATCGTCCTGCTACCAAGTCCTGAGAAAACTGAAATACTCGCAGATAATTCAATGGATGGATGGATCATGTAAGATCATGTTGGGGTTCGTGAACGTTGGGCTGAGTATTTTAAGTAGTACCAGGTAGACCCTCAGGCAGTTAGTCTAGACGTGAGTGGTGTTACAAACCCTGTGTTGGATCCACCCATATAGTGTAAGTGAAATAGTAGCTTCAATAACGATAACACTGAACGATGGGTACTTAACTTAATTTTTTCAGATCTATGCCTCATCTTGATGACGAAATAGAGAGCTTCTTTGAAGATATTCATTTGTCAGTGATAGAGGAAAAAAACAATTACACAATAATTAAGGAAGATGTTATTGCCAAGATAGGTAAAAGATAAAAAGAACAGTATTGACATTAACCATTTAGCAAACATTTCAATGATATATCCACACACTAACCCCATTAAGGGTGAATATAAACTAATTTAGGATACCCTTGTATGCCTTTCGTCGATTACAAAGACATTAGATGTATTAGAATCTATCCGAAAACAATATGTATAGGGAGTCTATTTAAAAACACTGAGAGATATATACCAAGATGGGTCAGTGACTATCAAGCTCCACACAGAAACCGAAAAATACCAATAGAAAAGGTGTAAGACAGAGAGACCCCACCTCACCAAAACTGTTTACAGCTTTCCTTAAAATTTTCAAGAAGCTAGAATAAGAGGATAGGGAAAAATTTTGTTCACTGCAGCGAGCCCAGATAAGCTGAAACAATTAATAACCTATTTGAACAGAGAAAGTCTGAAAGATGGATATAGGACGAAGAAAAATTATGATCAACGATCCTATATGTAGTACATGTAGGCCTACACCTCATACAGACAAGTACATTTAGCGAAAGGAAAATAAATCGACGAATTGGGCTAGGATAGAGTGCCTTCAGCAGCAGCATATGGAGTTGCATGCCACAATCTAAAAAGGAAAATCTTTAATAATTCGTTCCTTAAGTCATGACACATGGGTCATGACTGTGTGTGTGTGTGTGTGTATGGTAGTGTATGTTAGTGATGTGATGTATGTTAGTGTATGATGTTATGTGTGGTGTGTGTGTGTGTGTGATTGGTATCTCCTCATAATTAGGAAATGCGATACATTAATGATGGAACATCCAATTATTGAGACATCCAAGGTCATACAGTTGATTAACATATTGCTTTCTTACTGTCCTTAGAAACCATATACCAGCAGAATCCATGCTCGCGTAGTTACTCGAAGGAGGGGAGCGGGTGGCATCATTTTACGACATGAGTCGTGAGCCACGGCTTTCGCTGTTACCACGACAAGGTAATACTGTTCCAAACCTCCCATTCGCTCTCACTCTCTCGGAAACTATGATTACATTCCCGCCATACAGCTCCATGTAAATATATTACATTTTACTGCTCAGGAGGAAGCTTACAGGTTGTGGAAAGGCACACGCAGACTGCAATAAATCAGGTTGTACACTGCAATTTGTGCAATTTGGGTCTATTTTTTGACTCAAGGCAGATAAAAGTGAAGGCTACAAAAGCGCTTAATATTTTGCACACGCAGACTGGCAATAAATCAGGTTGTACAGTGGGCAACATACCATGGTTTTAAATTTTCTCCAACAAGACCATGGCTATATTTAGGAGCAAACCCACTGCAATTTGTCCAAGAGGTGAAGTACTTGGGTCTAATTTTTGACTCAGGGCTTACATGAGTGCCTCACATCAAACAGTTAAAAGTGAAGGCTACAAAAGTGCTTAATATTTTGCACATCTATCTAGGGTGCAGACAGCACAATGCTTCTGTGGCTTTACCGAGTGCTTATTCATAGTACGCTTGACTATGGATGTGCTTATTCATCGGTTCATAATGAAGCTTTCAGCATCTGTACTGGGACTTTCAGGTCTTCGCCTGTGGAGTCCATGTATGCTGAGAGTGGAGAAAAACCTCTTTCATTACACGGGAATACATGAACCTGATTTACTACACGAGACTACAAAGGATTCTGGGATCTTCTACATTCAGATTGATTTTCAACCCCCTTGAGGATAGCTGATCCTATGGTAGGAGAATGAGGAATCTTGTGGAAGATCTTAATCTAAATCTCACTAAGGTTCTGGCTGTTGGAATTCCCCAATTCCCCCCTTGGACTAATCAAGTCGAGCTGGATTTGGTCAGAATTGGGAAAGGGGAGAGGTTCCAAGCAGAAGTCAGAGAGAGATTTCTTCAGCACCAAGAATCAGATGAATATATATAGATGGTTCAAAATCTGAAAATGGTGTGGGCTTTGCAGCAGTGAGCAGAAGGAAGACTGCATTTGGCAGTCTTCTCCAGCAGCCTCGATCTTCACTGCAGAGTTACATGACATTCTTGCAGCAGTTAAGATGACTAGAGATCTAACAAACCATTCTATTGTAATATACTGTGACTCTCATGGTGCCTTGCAAGTAATCAAGAGCTTAAACTTATCATATCTGGTAGTGATGGAGGTTCAAGATTGGCTTGCACCGATGTCAACATGTAAAAATGATAACTCTGTGTTGGGTGCCAGTGCATGTTGGTATCAGTGGTAATGAGTGAACTGATCGGAAGGCCAAGGCAGCTGCCACTCAGCCTGTGACGCTCGTTTTCTCCTCCTACACACCAACCTGAAACCCAGCATCAGGAGTTGTCTTCAGCAATAAATGGAAGGAACAGTGGAGGCGTACCTCTAGAAACAAACTGCGAGAGATTAGAGATGACCTTGGCAGTTTGGTGACCAGCATCCATCCCAATCAAAAAGTAGAAATTGTATTAACAAGAATCGGGCACACAAGACTGACTCATGAGCCAATGATGGCTAAAAGTGAAGCACTTTGTGAGGGATGCCAAGAACCATTAATGGTCGCACATGTAGTGGAAAGATGTGCAACATTCTCAGACCATACACTGAAAAATGTAATGGGGGACGATTGTGACATAGATGGTCTTTTTAGTTTGCTTAGGGAGACTAATATTTTCAATAAAATTTAATTACGCATAATGTTTATGCAATAATTGTATACATCTAGAGCATAATATTTATGCTTTGATTTTTAATATATTTATTGCTATTTGAAAGATATTTATTGATAGATTTTTCAAGTTTTAAAGAATTTAATATCTAACAAGGTATTCGCTGCTAATGACCTTAGCTGTTGACGCGGCAGATTATTTGAAACAATCAATCAATCATTCTTATTCTGTTTGTTTATTCGGTTTCTTTTTTACTCTCATCAAATAATGATGGCCAAGTAGCCAGGACATCCAGAATGACTTCGTCCCGAAGAGACGAAAATGTGTTATTGGGATCAACGCACGAATTGCCGTAGATGCCACCACAGAAGCAATTAGATCTTCCCATGTCTAGTACAGATAAGGTATGCAGTCTTGACGCATAACAGTACTAACGATAATTCATTAACATCAGAAGTACACCCGCCAGCAGAGGATGTGATTTACAGAGGCATTTCCTCATTTATGGGCATTCCAGTCTTTTAAAGGAAATCAGGAAGTAGAATCGTGGCTTCGGCAAATCGAGAATGCAACATTGCCGCGGACAAATGAATATTTCTGAAGATTAGCAGTTCACGCCGCGGCGGTACTGCTGAGCTCATTATCCATTCTCCCGTTTTTAATGGAATTTAAAGAAAAATTATGTGTGAAATTCGAGACAGTGTGTTCATTTTATTGATTTCTTTAATCTATTGAATAACTTTCAAGGCATGTGAGATTACCCTAGCTCGATTGGAGTACCAGATGAATGGATAAGGTGTATATTCTTGCAAGGTCTTCCTCAGTGGCTGTGAGAAGCATTAGCTTTGAAAGAGAACGAGCCTCTGGAATTACTTGATTACGCAGCTAAGAGATTATGGAATGTATAAACAAGACAACAGAGAACTGAGTGACTGCTATAGCATCGTTTATTTTGTTACTATCGCAACTCATACATTCATAATGTGAAATATTGTAGGGGAAGGCAAACTACGACTCCCGTAGCAAATAACGTGCTTTGATGTTATACCTATGACAGGACAGGACATTTGATGAGAAACTCCCCTTACCAGTAGCCCATGGGATGCGACCGTTCTCGGGTTTATGCACAGCGAATTCCCAAGGAATACATGATAAATAATGTTTGTATAAGGATATAGCAACCAAAAGCTGCACATGTTACTGATCATATAAGAACTGGAAGACCTTTGATGACGTTAAAAATCAATCGGATTATGGGCACCTGATTCATACTCTTATTAAAAACTATATGAAGGAAAAAAACTAAATCTACGTTCGTCCTTTCTCCCGTACATTACCAGGAGCTTCTGATCACTTTTTTCGTACAACACAGAGTGTGAGCTTATTATTTCAGCTTAGCGAGAAGATAATATGTAATCACGATGTAAACACGTGAATTTCCCGGGAGAGATATTGCTCGGGGTGGACTGGTTGCAACGATTTAATTTTAGATTGGTAGCATATCACTCTCCCATACGTAATCATGTTACTTTGAATGGAGTATGGATCAAATTCACTTTGCGTCGAGACAGTAGTTGTCCCCCAAATAGTGGGATATTTGTTTCTGGCATTGTCTCGAATGAGGACTGTATAGCAATTGCCATGGTTATGGGTATGATGGCTCAGGTTGTGATTCATTGGTTTGGATAAATTAATAGGTAATGAGATAAAAATCCAGTAATTTTACAAGGGATACCCACTACACATATAGAAGTGATTATGTATATTATGTATATGAATCTCGCAAAGATAGCTTGTCGAAAGATGGTAAATATTTGCATTTAAAAATTTTGCATTAAGGCTGTTAGTGATTTTAATAATTACTTTTATCATGAAAATTATTTAAATAATAATTTCATTTTCAAGGTATTGATGATGATGGTTTTGGTGATTAAGTTAATGCTATGGATGAAACTAGTGAATCAGACCAACAGCAGTTTGACAAATTTAACAGACGATTTTGATGATCGCTTAGGTGAAGCAGACTTTGGGTATGGCTATGATGAATTTGATCTATTTGCCTCAGTGAGTGCAAAAGTTTTGCCTATTTTAACACCGTCAGGGAATGTTTTATTGTTAAGGCCAGCCTTGATCATCTCGGATCCAGAAGACGAGATGAGCTGTTATTTGTGTTGCAGAATTATTCCAAGCTATTTGGGGAATCTGCTCCATTAGGAAAGATTCCTAATATTAGCCATTGTATCCTCACCACCGATGCACAACCAATACGCACTCGATAGGAGAAGCTGCTGGAGAGTGTCCATGTGAAGATTTGAGAATAGTGCGTTAAGAAGCTGTTAGGCAGAGTAATAGAACCATCTACATCTCCATTGTTATCTCTCATGATTTTAGTAAAAAAGGAAGATGGGGGATTTGTTTTTGCATAGGTTACCAACTGACAAGAATCACACTAGCAGTTGCCTACCCCGTGCAAATTTCGTTTCTTGGAGACCTGAAGTGGAGCCAAAGGACAGATCAAAGACTACTTTTAGGTATGGATTTCGCTTATTTATTTTTTGTAGGATGCTATCTGTCTTGCAACCGCACCGTCGACATTTCGAAGATCCATAACTGCAGTTCTTAGCCCAATTTTGGAGAAACATGCCTTTGTTTACGTTAAGGACCATCTTATCAATCTCAATGAAATATTGGATTTGTTAGCTCAGGCTGGATTTAGGCTTAATGTAGCTGTGAATTTCTCTAAATTTCTAGGTTTCTTGGTGAGATACTCTGGGTGGCTTATTACCAGATCAAGAGGTCTTCAAAATGCAATCCCCACCAATTTTTCGGTGCCACAAGGTTCTTTTGGAGAGGCACGTGGAAAATTATGCCACGCTGGCCGTCACATTAATAAGGCATTTACGAAAAAAAAAGGAAATTTGTGTTAGCAGATGAACACCAACACGCCTTTGAACAGCTTCAGATAAGCTAATAACTGCTTCCCTATTAAGTAAGCCAGACTTCGATATCCC